>NC_141158.1:70590000-70890000 GCF_053477565.2 Lygodium microphyllum
TCCTAATATATTTCTTTTGAGAGAAATGGAGTATCTTTTTTGTATCTATCTTGCATAGTTCACAAGGAACTAATTAACATTCCCCAAGTCCTTTATGCCAAAGTTTTCATGCAAACTTTTCTTTAGTGTGTCCACATCCATGAAAAACTTCCCAACAATCAACATGTCATCCACATAGAGAATCAAAATGATAAGGCCACCAACCATAGCTTTCCTGGTGTATATACAATAATCAATCTCACTTCTGGTGTATCCTTAAGACTACATAAAAGTATCAAACTTATGATACCATTCCATAAGATCATGTTTCAAACCATATAAGCTCTTATGCAGCTTACAACTTACGCACCAATTGTTCCTTGCCTTCCACAACAGACCCTTTAGGGTAATGTAAATAGATATTGTCATGCAAATCCCCATGCAAGAAAGTGTCTTTACAAATAAAAGAACAAGCTCCATGTCTTCCTTGGCAACCAATGCAAATACTATACAAAGGATGGTCATCTTAACTACTAGTGAGAATATCTCATCAAAGTCATTTCCCTTCTCTTGCTTGAATCCCTTTGCCACCAATCTTTCCTTGTGTTTAGTCATTGCATTACATGGGGATACCTTCAACTTGTAGACCCACTTGCATGATAGTGCATGTTTTCCCTTAAGCAAAGGAACTAACTTCCAAGTAGCATTTTTCACCAAAGAATCTATATTTGACTTCGTAGCCTTCTTCCACTTACAACCATCCCTAGTCATAACATTAGCATAACCTGAAGGCTCACTATAATTTGTAATAATGACATAGACTAGAGAGAAAGTGTATCTGGCTATCTAGAAACCTTGTAGATAACTATAAAGCTAGCTCAATAGGAACCTCTAGCAGCTACCCCACCTCGCTATCTTGTAAAACATGAGTCTATCCATATACTTGTGGCACTCCCACCTCAACATTAATTGGTTTTCTAAGCCCTACATCATGTTGAACAAGCTATACATACTATTCATGCGATGGTTGTTCATTCTTCTAAAACATTACCTTATGGATCTCAAGTGTTTAATGGGATGACTATGCATCTTATCCACATTAAATATGACATCATGGCTATGTATTACCTTCCCAAACATAGGATCCTATAGGTGATAGTTTATTTCTCCTACCCCCCCATATCCAAGAAATATATAATTTTGGATTTAGGATCAAGCTTAATCTTTTTATCCTTAGGTATAAGCATAAATGCTTCCGCCAAAGATACACAAGTGATCATAATTAGACATCTTTCTAAACCATAATTCCTCTGGAATTTTTCCATCCAATGGCTTACTAGGAGACCTATTGCTCAAGTTCATTGTTGTCTTTACAGCTTCAATCTAAAACCCCTTAAGAGACCCTAATGGGGCTATTTAGTATGGTAGGTACAACATGGTCTTTAGCCCCAAAGACATGTAAAGAATATAGCATGATCTTTGGAGATCATGAGACGATCTCCAGGGATCATGGTGTGACCACAAGCATCAAGTTTTCTAGATTTAGTTGAGTTTGAACATGTCACAAATTTGTAAGACAAAATAAGATCCATTAGTAGCAAATGTACATCTATACCAACAATGCTACATGCATAGTTGTTACCAAGCCAAGTGTATCCTCATAACCCAAAATCATATGTAGTAAATCACTTTCTATGAAAACTTACATGATGCTCCTGACTCCAAAATCCAATTCCATGGCATACTATTATCCATGGCAACCAAGGATGCATCACCAAAAGAGAAAACATGCAAGACATCTTTATCATCAATGTTACATATATTACCCTCTTTTTTATTTGCCTTATACTTTTCTTCCTTTGTGCAATCATCCTCATCATGCTTTTTTCCCCTTTTCTTGTTCTTCTCCTTATACCAATCTTTCTTTATATTACCCTTCTATTACAAAAGAAGCATTCAACATCCTTCTTCAACAAGACCTGTACCTTGACTTGCCTCTCTCATGAGATTTTCCCCTAGCATTTGACCTTTCTCCCATCGTGAGAGTACTAGAGTTCTTGGAGCATGCATTGTTCTTTCTATTCTCCTCCTTGATGATGAGCAAACTTCTTTGAACATTAGTACTCATAAGACCACCTACATGTAGTAAATGCTAATGGTTGACCTGGAAGTGTTCCAACTCTTAGCCATGGCCAATAAAAATGTAGTCTTAAATGGATCAAGAAAAGTGATTTGCGCTATGAAGTGATTGAAAATGGTATTAAATTGATTGATATGATTGGACGTAGAGGCTTATTTCTCCTTGTGAACTCAATCAATACATGTGAAGCAACACTTTCTTGCTCACACAAGTCACATAGCTTCTTCCATATATCAAATGTATCATCTGTCGTGTCCTTTGCATTAAAATAATAGAACTTTGAGAGTATGAATGTCCCTAGAATGATTTGTTTCTTCTCATACATCTACATGCATGCCCTTAGGCTTAATGTCATTGCATTTGATTGGATGTTCTTGCTTTTCCTAAACCAATATATTGTAGATTTTCTAATCCAATAAGAAATATTGGTGACATTCAATTTTTCAATTTTAAATAATGCATTTTAAAGTTGAAAAGGAAGCCATAGTCACCATAATTTATGCCAAACAATAAGTAATTGTAGCACTAAGAAGAGCAACAAATTGCAAGACCAAGTGCTTGCCACAATGACCAACTAACAAAACATTCCAAGAACTTTTTAGTGCATACCAATCTTTTTGCAAATTTTACCTATAGTTTTCTAGCTATTTATCTTAAATCAAATAACTCCAAAACACAAATATCTTCTCTCTCTAGTATAAAAATAATTCTAACTTTTCTAATCATAATCCAAAGGTTACAGATGTGGTCCTTTTTTATAAAACTGATGCCCTATAACTTTCAAACATGAAAAAAGGTGGAAAAATGGTGTGAATAACACAACTCACCAAAATGCATCCAAATAGGTTGTTTTTATCAATAGCAACCTCTTGGAGCAATTTGATGCGCTATACAGCCCATATATATCGCAATCTCAACAAAACATCAACTCTATCTCTATTTTGTATTCTCTATTGAACAAACATCATCCCCCTACTTAAGCCTTGAGCTTCCAATAAGTAGGGCCCCACCTTAGATCCACCATGCAAGCCATGAGCTGTCCACAAGTAAACCCCCTACTCTAGAAATGAGCCACCCTTGAGCTTAAGCAGCCCTTATGCTTGCATACATCCGATATATAAACCAAAATATTTCTCCCAACATTCCAAAACCAAGACATTAGATTTGAAATCCAACCACTAATGGCTACTCAAATGCATCCAAACCAAGCTATGGAAGCCCCCAAATTGAGCGTCGATTGCTTCTCAAGCCGAGAACACTATTTAACTCAATAATGAGAACAATACCTCTTTTACGATGGAGGCATGAAAGTTGCATGAGAATCTCGAATCCTCAACTTCATGATGACGAAGCTTGACTCCTTGCACTCCTCACTCCAAGCACAAGCTCCCACAAACACAACTTTGATATCAATTGAGAGGGAAACAGTGGTGGGATGCAAGCTATGGAGTGCAAGAGGGTTGAGAGAAAGAGAAAAGCATACAAGAGAGTTTCATGGATACATCGAATGGTACCCTTATTCTTTGTTATCTTCACTTTTATATGACTGTACAATATATACTCATACAAGGGGTGCCTACTTGGCTATTGGCCATTGGCCTTTACCCCAACATTTTCTAATTAAAGATGAAGAACATACAGATCAAGAATTCCAAGGAGACCAAGAATATCAACATGAAGTTTATTAATAAGTCCAAACAATCAAAGATGAAGCCAAAGAAAGTGCTAAAGTAAAAGGCAAAAGCTGGGAGTGAAAATACAAAATAGAGATTAAGGCCACCAAATACAAGGAAATAAGAAGACCAAAGAGTCAACTAGCAATAAGAATGAAGAATATGAAGGTTACAAGTAGACAAAAAGATTCCAAATCTCAAGAAAAAAGAGGCATCTCAACCAACAACAAATCAATCAAATAGAGATCAAAATATCATTTCAAAAGTTCTTGCAACTTAACCTGAATATTGTGAGATCCAATTATCAAAAAAGTGGGGGCTCTATTTTTCCAGCATATATTGAACTATATATAAGCTATTAATCCATGGGTTAACTCTTATAACCATGGATCAAGATGAGGGAGGGGATTGCTTCTTCATATAATGTAATTGATTAGCAAAACCAACCCTTGAGGACTATTGAGAATTAGCAATGGTAATTAGGTTTATCACATTAATTAAGGTCAATAGAACCTTAGTCCAAGAGCGTGGTTGAGCGCTAGATCAATGACACAAGTAATGATGTAATATCTAGAAGAGGCTTAGTCTAAATAGGACCACAAGAACTCACCAAGAGGTGGAGAAAATCAAAGGGTGCCTCTTGCCATTTAGGGTGCAAGCATGTGATTGTGAGCTAACCCTTGGAGGTCTTCAATAAAGCCTTGAAGTTATGTACCAAATCCTATTTAAGGGTAGTTAACATTAATGAGAAGATGGAGTAGTGAGTGCATTGCAACTATCTCTCTCTTTTTCTTTTGAACATGGCTCCTTTCTCTCATGGCATCCACTAAGAGATCATGTCATGCAATTGCTCTTCCAAGATGGGAGCCATTTGGAAGCACATCACACTATTGCATTATGGTTGTATCCCCCACAATTGGAGTAGACTTTTCCTCTAGGCTCATGATATTTTGATGGAAAAAGGTTGCAATGACAATAGATATAGTAGGCTCATGATACTATTATTAGATTCAATTGCCTCTTTAGTTTTCTACTCAATTTCTTCTCAATGATTCCTATGTGTTTATTCCTAAAAAAATTTGCTTTTGATTGAGTGTTCCCAAGTTGTCCTACCATGTTCCCAACTAAAATGTTAATTTATCAATATTCATGGTAATACTACTTTTAATATTTATGTCCAATTCCCTTGAAACGCTATCAATACTACAATGTAAACACTTGCAATTTCAATCCATAAGACAATTTATGCATGTAAGTCTAGCTCATTGGATGATGCAATATCAAGCAATTTTTAAACTAGATTGAGGCTTAAATTGTGTTATTTCAAGTGTGTCAAAGGTGAAGGATGTTGGGCATTACTTGAGCAAGATGTCCTACATCCTGTAGGTCAAGTCCCTATCCAAAGAAATTTCTCACAATATGCAATACATGCTTTTTAAAAACCTCAATCAAGGTGATCAGTAAATCCCCCCCAAGGTGATCACAAGCTATCTCCTACAACTAGTGTGGATCTTTTGGGGTCTAGTAGTTGGACATAGTTAGGTTTTATTTGGTTCAAACAACACTCAATTTGGACACTCAGTTTGAATTTTGGAGACTACTATATGAGATGGGTTAATTTTGCCAACTCACTCCAAATGGTTAACTAAAAGCAATCAAGGTTCTCAAGAAACTATCTCCTACAACTAGGCTTTTTTCTACTTTTGAGATCTAGTGTAGTGGTTCTATACTAGTTACAATCTAGCCTACTCAAGTTTAGATTACACTTAGATCAAACACTATTGTGTGAAAAGTAGAGATGGTTTTGTGAGATGGGCCCTAAAATGTCTTGCAGCCCCTAGTCACAAAAACCACTCAAGGTGATGCAAAATGTGTTCATGTACTCTAGGTAGTTTAATATAAGTGGTTTGAATATGTGAGGCAATTCTAGGAAGAATGTAGATTGTCTAGGATCAAATAGTGCTAGAATGATATGCTTGGGTATGATTTTTATGGACAATTCTATAAAATAGGCTTCGATGTTGTCATGCAAACTAAGTAAGTTAGCCTTGTCTAATGAATTTTACTTATTGTAGGTACATCCATTGATCATGCAATCCCTTTCTATGCTAACATGGTTCAATGTAGATGAAATAGTCAAGCACTAGATGCAATTTACAAGTCAATTAGGGTGACTATAGTCATTTCTTGAGTCAATCAAACTGATGCAAAAAGGTCAAGTGTAGTGCTTCTAAAGTTTGTGTCTTATCCTATTCATCACTTGAATTATGATCTCTAAAGGCTGTATGATTTGTGGATGGTGCTAACTAGCCAAATGATTCTATATGATTCCAGTTGAGTTGAATCCTTGCTTTCGGAAGCCAGCATTGCAAATGATTCTTGATGCTTACCACTAGAGCAGCCTAGATAGATCAATTGTCAAGACATGGACTCTATAGGCATGAATGGATGACTCACAATCATAATTCTAGTCTTCCTGTCAAAAATTTATAGCGTGCATCATCCGTAATTGGATATGCAACTAGTTGAGGTGAATTTTTGCTCAGGATGACTCCAAATCGAGCATGGTGATGGAGCAAAGGTGCAAGATGTAGTGCAAGTGAGTGAAATCAACCAACACGGGTTATTCATGGCCAATTGGGTGATTTTTTATGGATTCAAGTAGTTTGTTGACTAGTTGAGGTGCTTGCAAGTTTTCAAGTCATATAGGATGCACAAACTTCTCTCATGCAATTAATCACAAGCATGCAATCCAGTTTAATCTTCTCTTTTGAATTCAATTTCTCAATTAAGTTCTGAGATTGGGGGCATGACTGATGAGAGAAGATAATGTTGTGAACATCTTCACATATGGATAGGATGGTAGCTTCCATTTTGTCAAATATTGATCTATGACTTCCCAATATGCAATTGAACTAATGCTTGTGGCCTTCTGATGTAGTTCACCTAATAGTGGGAACCATTGATGGTGTTTTACTACAATTGTGTGTTACCAATGAGTTTATCACATACATAAATGGCCAACTTTCAAATATAATAGCAAAAAAGTAAACTTTTGAATAATCATGGTTACATTTTTTAATTGAATATGTATGGGGGGATAATGAGCCATCCTCAATAAAAGGAATAAGCATCAGAGTCATGAAGCAGGATGAAGATTGCCTTATACCACATTTTTCTCTACATAAACAATTTGAGGATTGTATTTTAAAAACCACAGTAATAAATGCATGGAAAAGAGGTGATCATGTTGCCTACAAAATCAACCAGAGACACCAGTTAGTGAGGACTAAGAAGTATCAATGGGTTGTAGGTGCGGAGGAGCCACCTCGATCATTATCCCCTTCACCCCATGTGAATAATACTTGGTTTGAAGCAAAAGAAGACATAATTTTTGTGGTACACAACAGTTGCCTTTTCATCTCTTAATATGTACCAATCCAATTGCCTTTGCAAATAATCTTCTAGTATGAAAGTTGCCATATAACTTGTGAAAAAAAGCTTTCATATGGTTGTACATTTATAAGTCACTATAGAGTTCTTAAGATTTCATGGGATTGGTGGTTTTTCAACTTTGTTATATTTATTGGGTAGAATAATTGTAAAATATGGTTAGAGTAGTGGATTTTGGGTGGGTCAAAATATTTATATACTCATACATTAGCTAGTAGGGTAGCTACCTTAGGGCATCTATACTAGGGTATATAGTATAAATCATGCTTACTATAAAGTATATTTTTCAAAGAAAAAATTAAAATGAGGAGATGCATAGAGGATACGATGGAGTACAAATAAGAGAGAAGGGTGAGTGTATTCTTATGAAGGAAGAGAGAATGAAGGATAGAGCATTATACGATGAACAAAAATACGATAGGTTGATGCCATTACCTTATTGAAAAAAGGACGAGAAAAACAATTGAGAGCTTGCACCCAAGCAATCCTTGCAATTTCTTCTAAGGGAAATTGATGCCGAGATATGTTATATTTGTGGAAGGGAGGTAATGACTATAATATGGAGAGAAAAGGAAATGCATGTGGCTGAGGGAGAATTTCAGGCTTTACATAGCCTAAGAAGAACATTCATTCATAAATATCCCATGCTAATGGCAGTGTGGAGTATCAATCTACAGCATTAGAACTAGCAAGTAACCAAATTTTGGACATCTAAGTCATGATTATTTCACCACTCAATCAGCCCCACCAAAGCATCCAACCATCTAACTGAAATCAATTTTCTTCATACAATTGGCAGGCCTTCAATGCATTCTTCTCTAGCTAATCATACTTAAATGAGTGTGTGATGGGATGTTCATTGTGAGTTGTGCATTGCATCATAATATGTCTTTGTCGTATGTGACTAGTAGTTAACTATGTGAGTGATCTCTCCTATATATATGTAGACAACTAATCGTGAGTGATGTGTCTAGTGTATTTGCATGCATCAGTGTTGTTTTGTGTTTGTGACTAAGGATAGAATGTAGTCTCATGTTTTATGTGAGTTAACTTGTGACCCAACATGCGATGGCTAATGTGTTTGGCAATGTGTGGTGTAGTGTGTGTAGTGTATGTTGTGTAGGAATAATGAGTGTTTAAGCTATGTGAATAACGTGTGTGCGAGTGATGTGACTGGTGTGACTTAATTAGTGTGTAGAGTGGAGTGACTAACTAGTGTATGGGTTGGTCATGATTATGTGTTACATGACTAACAATGTGTGTGTTAACTCAAACCCCAAAAAAAAAACACTTAACTACAATCAAGCGTGATTCAAAAGAGTGGATCTAGTGCTAGGTTGTGACTCTGTGGTGACTACGCTAGTCCAAATGATATACTCATGGTGACTATGTGTACTAGTGCTAGGTTGTGTATGTACAAGTACTAACGTGCTCAAATGAACTACCTATCATCCGTGCACAAGTGATGTCCTAACTTAATTTATGTGCATGAGTACCTTAACCTATGTGAACAAGTGTGTCTAACATAGTATGAACAAGTGTTTTTGCAAGTGGTAGTGTGATTTTCCCTATGTGAATGAGTGCTCTCTAACCCACTTAAGTGCTCAAGTGTTACTAACCAACCAATGTGCAACTAAGTGCATGAGTAATTTTGATGCTATTATTTCATTGGATTCAAGGGTGGCAAAAGAGGTGTGATTTAGAAGACTGGATTGGTGAATGTGTCCCACAAGACTTGCTAGAGATGTCCAAAGACTTAAAATTCTATAAGCAAACAAAAGGACTAAAGCACATAGCACATCATGAAGAAACCACATGGCATGAGAAATCAAGAGTGGCCATAAACGACACTCCCATCATTGCTATGTTGGTACTCTTAAGGATCACACGGCATACCCTAGTTAGACATGGGCTTCAATCATCTAGGTGGGTGACTACCATTTCGAGGGGGGGGTAAGGATTCTTACACGATTACAAGTTGTTTCGTACATTCTAGAGTACTTGGGATACATGCACTTGAATTAGGTCACCAACATAGCCACCATCTTAATTACCTATACACAAGGTCCCATCCTCAAATAGACATTTTAAATGTGTGGGAAGGTTTGAAGATATTCAATTTTTATGTGTGTTTGAATGTATTACCCATATTGAGTACTATGAGCATATATAAGAACATGCACAACAATTCTTTTTGAGTGTGTTAAAAAAGTTCAAATTATAAAAGATGATATGATTGCGAGAGTATTTTAGAGACTCTCACAAGCTATTGTAAAGGTTTGAGTGTGATGTACATGTTATGACATTGGATCTTATGATAGTGTGTATACAAATTATCATCTTTTTCTTAGTTTATTTACATAAACATATGGTTGGCATGGAATCAATTTATAAATTGAAAGAGAGAAAGAGAGAGACAGTCGTGAAAGTTTATAAATTGAAAGAGAGATTGGGTATACAATCATTGTGTTCCAGAGAGACCTTTTGTGCATTCAAGTTTTGTTTTTTTGAGTTTGGATTCAACTTTTTATGCTTTCCCCCAATCAAGATGGTACGTATGTGTACTTTTCACACCTATTGCACTTTTTGGTATGTTTCAATGATAGGTATCTCTCTAGCATGCAAAGTGAAGAATTCTACCTTTCAAAGAATAATAATCACCCTTTATGGTTATGGGAATGCAGTCAAGGGGATGATCATCTTGAATGAAATTGATGTGTATTCACCTTGAGTGGAGGTGGTCCAATCAAGGTGATGATCACTTTGAATGGGTATGACCTAGTAAGGGTGCTAGGTGTAAGATTAATGAGGTTCACCTTGAGTGGAGATGATTTAGTCAAGGTGATGGATGTCACTCAAGCTCTCTATGTGTAAGTTCTAAAGACTTGCAAGCATACTATGAAGGCCTACATGCAAGGACTAATCATTGAAACAATTAAAAGAGAGGAAAATGGATAAATCAAAGGGTAGAAACCTTAACCCTATCCCCACTTGTATATAGCATTCAAAACCACATATAGGAAGAGTACATATTGCATGCATGATTTTGTGAAACTCCTCTCTCTATCTTCTCTCATCTCTATATTCCATAGCTTGAGCTCAAGAGAGTTGTGTGAGAGCCTTGTTGATCTTAAGAATATGCAATCTTCTCCTCTCTTACTCTTTAAAGTGTTTTATTCTCTTCTTCTCTCTCTTTCTTGCACACATGGTGAAGGGATCGAAGCAATGCAAATTAAGAAACCATCAAAACATTAGTGCCAAAAATGCTTCAAAAAATACACTTTTGTTAATCACAGGATTAAGTAAAGGGCCAAAGAGAGTTTGCCACGTGTCCAAGAATATGGTATTCTTGTCTCCTCCTTTTTGGAGATAGTAGAGTCCACTTCGTGATTCTCTCCTCTCTTTTAGCCAAAATATCCAAAGTCTGACATGTTTTGGTAGTCCCGAAGTCCTTATTTACTTATAAAATCTGATAAAGGACATGATAAAGATGTTATGAAGTTAAAAATGACTTTTTTGAAAGTTGGGAGCTTTTGGCACCACTAATATATTTTCATTAGTCTAATATTCCTTTGTTTACGTTCATTCACCTTTCTCGGTGAGCTTCTTTATTTGCTCATTCGCCTTTCTCAGTGAGCTTCTTTCTCTACAAATTCAATCTAAGTATGGCATCCAAAAGTCACCCTTCTCGTTTAATAAACTCCTGCACTGTTTATAGCCAAGGAGTAGATGGAAATTGGGAGCCCAAAATCTTTTGCATAAACGATTGGGTTACCATGTTGCCCTCTCGTAAGGGCTCTCATAACGTGAAAAGAAGAAAAAGAGAGGATATAAAACATCAATGGAAGGGACGTATCATTGCTTTCAAAATTACGCATGAAGGGTGGTTTGTCAAAGTGCAACATGTTTACATGCCCAAGGATAAGCACTTGCTCCTAACGAACATGTTTGCCAATAGACACATTGTAAGTCTTAAGTTGATAACATATGTGATATTTTTTTCATTTAAGTAAGTATTAATATCGAATTCTTGGTTGTAGATATTTTCGTCAACAAGTATTGAATGGCAACCTGTGGAGAGCTTAAGTGGAACTTTCAATGCAATTCATAAGCCATTTCCAAACATTATCTATGCTGATGAGACTGTCGTTTCTTTTAGTGAGAGAATAATTTTTATATATTATGCACAGTATGTGGTTCCCTCTAGAGAGGGTACATATGGACATATCGAGGATTTTCCATTGCCAAGTCTCTCATCTCTAATTTGGGAGGCTTGATAAGGCAACGATGTATAGTTCTAAATTCAAAATATGTCAAGATATTCAAAAGTCCATGACAGCTATTGGAATGATCTCAAGAAGAATATGTCTGTCATGGTTTATACCCTTACATATTTTTGTGGGCTGCTTCAAAATAGCAAACTTACAAAGAACAAAAGTATATTGGCTAAGTAGAAATTTGGCAGAAGCAAAACTAGGCAACATTATAGGAAGGCTTTGGAAATCTAGAGTGGTTGACCATAAGGGCGACACCATGAGGTGTATTGTATGCCCCCAATCCTTGTCTCTGCGTTATAATATTGCACGACAAACTCTTGCTTTGGGCTTTGATTATAGGAGATACAAACTTAAACTAGGTATCTGGATTCCTTGGATTCTGATATAGATTGCACGCCCTTCAAACTTAAGGTGCAAGTTATAGAAAAGGAGGTAAATATCACTTCCAATTTGAGTCCTAAAGATGTAAGGATACCTTGGAGATGCTAGACAGTACATCCCTTGAATATAAGTAAAAAGTAAATGGTAGAGCAATTGGGAAAAGAGTTGAACGCTCTTTCTCTTGTATGAGTTGCTTGTCTCCCACAATTACAAGCTTCAAGCCATAAATATGAAAACATTGATTACATTTACATATGACAAAAATATTTTCATTGAATCAAGAGTTACAAAATTGAAGTGTGAATATACAAGGATCTTGCTTCATTTGCATCTATTTGTCTTCTTTTAGCTTTGTAACTTTTTCATCGCTTTTTGCAAAGATATCTAATCTCCTTACACTGGCTTTTTTCTTTGGTTTTGCTAGAAGAATTTGGCTTGGACATGGGGCCTCTTCTCTTCACGCTGATGAGGAGATGGATGAGAAAGTGTTGGCATTTCTTTCTTTTTGGAGTTTACCTTACTATTCTTTCCAGATGACTTGCCCTTCGCCTTACTCTTACTCTTAGTTGAAAAGTTTAGTGAAGGGGAAGATCTTAGTTGAGATGACTTTCCCTTCACCTTACCCTTTCAAAAATCAACTCAATACATCTCCCCTTTATCCACCATATGTATGAATCAGGGTAATCTTGGCACTATGAGGAAAAATTGTAATAAGTTGGAAAACTCAAAGATAGGTTGGTCAAAAAACAATGTGAAAAATACTTACATTAACCCCATCCATCTTGAGAATCTTTGAATCTATTGTCCTACAAACATTTGAAATCACTCTCCATCCACAAGAATGCACATCATTTTTCAAGGGCACATCTTGTTGGAGAAAGCTATATGGTTTTTGAGGATCAACAATATCCTCATATGTGGTGCCCAAAAAGATAGCCATGGGCTTGCCAACACTATAAATGGAAACAAGTTACTAAAATAGACAATCAAATAAAATAAACAATAAACCAAAAAGTAATCATTATTCTATTCAACGCACATTTTTGCTCGGCCGTGGATACCACTAAGAGAGTTCATAATGATAATTTCTCTAGTGAGAATATTAATATATATATTAGGCTCCAATGTCCTCTACAAAGTAAAATGTTAGTAAGAAATGCATACAACAAAGAAGTATACATTAAGCCCTTTGCAAAATTGCATACCTTTCTACGTAAGGAAAAAAAATATGGTAGTTTGTGATTGGATCAAATGTCTTTAAAAATATTTCTATGTTTGAATGAGATCTCGAAAACAACTCCACTGATAACTGTGGATCAACAATAAATATAGTTTTAGATATTTCTTTCTTGAGAGAAGCAATCAACGCCCTAAAACCAATAGCAAAAACAAAGGAATGTCATTTGCAATGAACAACACCATCATTCCATATAGTAAAAATTTTGAGCCAAAATGCCTTACCTTATGCAACAAAAGACTACAGAATTTGACAATTGAATATCTTTCTTAACAAGCATGGATTTGTCCTCAAGTGATATACTTAGATAGTCCTCTTCTAAAAAAGTGCAAGAGACATTCACAACCATTTTCATGTATATCTCCTTCATTCTCTTCAGATTGACTGGGCCAAGGACAATGATTTTCCTCTTGCAAACTTCATCCTCCGACTCTATAACCTCTTGTGGTTGTTCTTGTTGGGCAGACACTTGTTGGGACACGGTCTTTGTTGGATATAAATGTGTCACCTCCGCAATCATTGGCCCTTTCACTCTCCTAGACAATTTTGGCGGAACGTTAAGCATCTCAAATGCTTTTTTATCCATAGTGGGCAAGGGCCTCAATATCTTGTCGAATCTATACCTGATTCTGCTGACCATACTAAAGCGTTTGTTCATCAAAGTCACCCTATGAGCATGAGCAGCAGTAATGTAAGCATCGTTCAAAAAATCAATAACAAAGTCTTCAACTACCTCCTAAAGACAAAGAATGGCTACAAGCTGCCATTTCTTTTACATGCCAACTTCAGTGGTGGACACCCTTGATAATCTATAAGAAATATCCTTGACAGCTCTGATAAAGCCTGTCTTTGGAATGGCATGCTATGTAGCTCTTTGTGCCTTTCGTATCTCACTAAAACATTTCTGAACGTAATAAAATCTAGACTTTCTCTTTCTCTTAGACTTGGAAGGCTCTTCTCCATGGGCATAAGAGGGTCCCAGTTGCTCTACTTGCTGAATAGGGGCTGTAGGGGAGTTTGGAAACTTGGCAGTTGTAGGAGAGGACTATCCAACAAGGTCACAGGGTTGGTTATCCACATAATGAAGCTTACTATGGGCAGGGGGAGAACACACAATCTCTACACTAGATTGCTTTGATTGCATGGCAGGAGAATGAGGGAAACCAAGGGTAAGAGGGATCTCAAAAGGAAAAGCTTGAGGATCCATTGATGGCCTTGTCTCTTCCTCATTATCCTTGCTATCTATATACACCTTCCTTGCAATCTGCTTTGTCATGGCCATCACCTACTTGAAAATGACACAAATCAGAATCTTAAAACAGAAATTAAAAACCTAAAACACAAATCAAAAGCTATCACATCAGATACGGTGCAAAGGGAGGGAAGCCCACAATGGGAGGTGATTCATTCGTGTCGTATATATGTGAAACAAACTGGGAGATGAACAGCAAATACAGCTCAAACGAAAATGAGCGCCAGATTGGACGCCATCCATTTGCACCGCATATGTGGACCACTCGTTCTGCTTAACATTTTTTCTAATGACAAATACAGTGCAAACGCACTCCGAGTGGCATATTCAAGGTTGTCTACTTGCGCCATATCTGTAGAGAGAAAGTGACTTGCATGGATGATACGGCGTGAAGACTAATTATCGGGCAAGATGCACGAAGGAACACTCGTTCAGCTAACATTTTTGCAAATGATAGATACGGCGCAAACGCACTCGAGCAAAATATTCAAGGATGTCCACTCACGTCGTCTGTAGAGAGAAAATGACTTGCATGGCCGATACGGCATGAAGACTAATGATCAAACAAGATGCACAAAGAAACACTCATTCAGCTAATGTTTTTGCGAACAACAAATATGGCGCAAACGCACTCAAGCAGTTTATTGACATTTGTCTCCTCACGTCGTACCTGCAAATAGAAATTGACGTTCAAAGCATACGGTGCGAATCAGGACTCATGCGACTTGACGTTTTTGTGAACGACAGATACGATGCGAATGCACTCGAGTGCTATACTGAAGGTTGTCTACTCGCTTCATATCTACATATAAAAGTTGACTTGCAAGGCATACGATGCGAAGCAGCACTCATTCAGCTCGACATTTTTGTGAAAGACAGATACGATGTCAAAGTCCAAACATTCCTTCTACATCCTTGTCATTTGCCACCTTGTCCAAAAGGCAAAAGATGGAACATTTTGGACCCTCTAATTGTTGTTCATTAGATTTAACAGGATATTTAACAAGAGTATACAATGAATGCAGTTGCTTTTGACATTAGCCTACATTTCCTAGACTGAGCACAATAAAACAAATCTGGGGCGCACAAAACCTGTCAAGAGAATGAGACGTACACTTTCTTGAAAACAAAGCCTTCAGCTCCCAATAAGTATATGAACATATTTCTTTGCATCCTTTTCAACCACATGAAATGCAAGACCTTCAAACTTAGCAAACTCCTCCAGAAAAAACTTCTTGCAAGAGTTCAAGACATGGTCAATATCCCAATCAAGGTTGAAAATATCCTTTGCAGTTCCATAGTAAGATAACTCCATGCCATTTTGAAGAAGAAAGTCTAGGAGCCTTTCTGAGGAAGAAACCTTTGTGATCCGAGAGACAATCCATGAATCCTCATCCAAAGGCTCTTCAATCTCAGGGAGGATTATTGTTTAATGGTCATTGCAAAGGCTTTTGATGTTGCAAATGGCATTGTTGACATCGAAAATGAATCGAAAGAAGAGTTACTTAAACTTGACACTAAAATTACGAAGATGATAAGTTTATTGAAGTAGGGGATGCCCTTTCTCTTTGTTTTAATAAGGCAAAGAATGCTAAGAAAGAGTATGGGATTACTGAAGAGGAGTTCCACGCCCTTCAAGACTGACTTGGAATTTCCAATTTTGGAAGAGAAGAGTCGGAGTATATTAAAGAATTGGAAGATACCAATGAGGCACAATCATCAATTAACATATGGAATCCAACTAAGCTACAGAATGATGAAAATCAATTGGTACTATTATCTCAAATTCTATAAGATACATTAATATGTTTAATTTCAATATTCATCTGACATTCATCTTTTTCTGCAGTTGGAGATTGAAGATTTTGATAACTTCTTGGGACGGGGTACAGGGAGGAGAGGTGGTATTAGTTCACTGAAAAATGTTGCACTTGGCCATTACTTATCAAGGATTGATCCACATGTTTTCTTGGTATTTCATAACATCTTCTCAAAGGAAGCAACATGGCCTATACTATGTATCAAGGCACTTACAAGGCTACTTGGTTTCTCTAGATTACAGTACAATGCACACAAGGTGATGTTTTTGGAGATGACTGCGACAATTAGGATTTTTTGTTATGGACTTGGTTTCTCTACTTCTAGAGCAGTATACTTTCTGGCCCTCTCATCTTATGATTTGCAAAACAAACCAAACTCGTATAAAATCAATAGTTGACTACAAGAGAAGAAAATTTCTACGTTATAGAGGAAAGATCTCGAAGGGAGAGGAAGATGTAAAGGCTCTTGAGAGCAAGCTTTGTACTTTTCTTTCTTGAAAAATACTATGAATTCTCAAGTTTCATTATCATCTTTAGTATTCATTCTTTGAAGTTGTCATCGAAAAAACCAATTGAATAGCTCCTCAAGAGCATTGCTTTTTGTAACTCCTCCTCCATGTCTTGTGCTTCGAAAAAAACTTGTAAATGCTTGATAGTGAGACTTTTCCATGCCTCTATAAGTTGCTAGGGGGCCATGCTCCTTCACAAAGTAAGGCCCATGGATATGAAGGATATGCTACAAATTCAAAAGATTAATGATCATTTTATACCATTGAAAATTTTATCGAAGAAAGTGTGGATTAAATATTCTCTCTTACCAAATAAAATATGATATCATTTTCTCCCCATGCCTCCTTTATTGCTTGAACAAGATTTGTAATCAAACATTTGAACTCTTCTAAATACGTGTAGGTTGTCTTTTGTTGCTTGAGGAGCTTTGGGAAGACATCGGGGTGTCTTCAAACCTCCATCCTTAGAAACGCAAGTCGTGGTGTGCTTGCAACATTTGTCATTATCCCACACAGCTCTCTCCAATGCTCCCAAGTAATGCTCACATGTTTTCTTGTATGGTTTCCTAAAAAGTGTCTAGCTTTTAAGCCTCCCATTGAGACATCAGCCAAGACATCTCTTGTTTTCCCTGAAAGTATTGGATCTTTTCTTAAGTGAAATTGACATCCATGAAAACCCATTTTGGAGAGTAATGCCTCACATTTGTTAATACACTCATCCAATAAAGGCAAGGGCTTAATTAAGTATGCATAGTCCAGATGCAACCTAAGAAGTTTATCAATAATTTTAATATTTGCATGCAAAATAAATATATGAATATTTGTGAGAGGAATTAAAAGAATGGGATCCCATATATCTTCCTTCTTTTTATTTTTACTCAAATCTATAGAGTCTCTAGTTGTGGCTCTTCTTATAGGGCGCAAGTTGCTCCAATCTTTAAACCCAACACTTTGCATACAATAAATACAAGTATATTTTACATTTTTTCCATTACATATTCCAAGCATACATTTGATAGTTTTCAAGTCTGTGCTTATGTGCCATTTCACATTAAAATTACCAACCCCATTAACAACCAATATTTCTCCTTCACTTTGAGACTTAATAATGTTTAGAATACCTGTATGAGTAAACAACCATTTCAGTGTTTGATGATTCTCGATTGATACTCGAGCTACACCAACCCACTAAAGCTCCATCTCATACTAAAACTTATACACTAGTGCTTGATCCCCACCATTGCTGTAGTCCAATACCCTATTCATGATGCAAATGCTGAATCTTTTTTTCTTTTGTCCTTTTTGAATTTATGCTTCATCTAACTTCAAGACAAACTTCAAAACACCGTGGCATTCCTTTAACGTGAGTCTATACATGTGAACCATTACAATATGCACTCTTCTTAGATCAACCCATATATTATTAAACGCATTGTGTTTAAAACTAGATTTTCTTTTTGTCTTTTTGTATGGCATAAACACTTCAAAAACATGTGAAATCTTACGATTCATGGCAATCCTTGCAACCGATACTCTAACGGCTCAAGGCAACCCAAATGTAGTTATTCTATTACATTTTAGATTTCTAAACCATAATCTTGAGATAGCACGATAACCTTTTCAACTAATGCCCACATTATCACATGTCTCTAAAATTTCATTTGGTTTTACTGTGTCCTTTAAGCCCTTAACCAATTCTTTGAGAATTTGGCCTCTCAAATCCATATTTTGAGGTGACTTAAGAATTTTCTTTGCAATATTCAATTTTCTTTTCTTTACTCTCTCACACAAGCTAGTTATATTTTTTAATGGTCTCTTTCATTCTCTGAATCCTATTGGAGTTTTCTTTAAGTGTACCAGCTTGTCTTATAATGACTTATTAGCATTTTTCAAAAAGTTAATCTTATTTATAAGCTTAGAAACTTACAATAGCCAGGCATCCCATTATAGTCTTCCCCAACATATTTCACATAGTCATGAATATTTAAAAAATTAAGAGGTTTACTTGTTAAAGGATCCTTGGAATAAATATTTCCATCCACCCACAAATCTATATGTTTCTTTCCTTGAGTTCACAATTTGTTGGCCTTCATCTCATATGTTAGTACTCAACGATATATACTTCTCTAAGTTGAATAAATCAAATCTGGTTGGATGACAAGTTTGTACTTGCATATACTCACATCTGTATTACTTACAGAGGTATTGCTAAACATTTTAGCAAATCGACGACAAATGAATCTCACAATGATAAGAAAGTGAACACAAAGAAGATAATGACGAAAGAGAATGGAGGAGCATGTGAAAAAAATACGCAGTAGTAGACAAACATGATATAAGTGGACGTTTCTCGAAAATGTAAATTCTTCCAAGTTTCAAGATATAAATGACCAAAAAGATAACCCTGACATAAATTAAAGATGAGGGATAATTAATGGCTAACCTCTTCAATGAATTCAATATTCTCTTGTTAAACACATTTGAGCAATCATATTTAATGGTTTCATTCTTCCAATGTCTCAACGAATTAGCAACTTAATCATTTTTTTACAAGTATCTTTTTTTGAAGTGTTTTTTGTCCTAATGCTTCTCTTTTCATTCAAACTACCAAGGAGGGTGAGATATCAATAAGTGCTCATTAAGCTTTTTTTCTCTCTCTCTTATTTGCATTCTTCAAACAATATAAGAGAAGAAAAAGTGAGAGGCATAAAAAGATATAGCTAAGTATGTGTGTGAAGAAACCCCTAAAATAATGGATGGTTGTATCAAGCCCCTACTGTTGAGCTTATATACCTCCAAAAGTATAAAACCAACTTAGATTTACCAACTTCCTCAAAACTAGTATTCGAATTGCAACCAATTTTTTTAAGTTTATTTAATCAACACACAAACGTAGTAAGATAAGTAAAAGGTACCCCATTTAATAATGGTTGCATATACCAAGGAACAACCATGCACCACCTATCCCACTTGTGAATAGAGATTGCAAAGTTTCATTGTTAACCATCTCTATGTCTACACAATCAAGCTAACAAAATTAACACTCACCCTTAAACTAAAGTCATTGTAAGGACTAATGCTTGAGGTTGCTTCAAGTGCACTCCCACTCATGCTATGGAGCATCTTAACATTGTAACTTCATTAGTACTTCACAACTTATTCTTTAGCTAGCCCACATTTGAAGCCAATCTCAACATTCTTGAAATCCATGTTCATGGCCATTGTTTTTTTGTGCACTAGCATTTCCTTCATCACAATTTCCACTTAAGTTCTATTTTTAAAATCTACCTTAACCAAACCCAAGCTCTTTCTCATGTATAGGGTTCGTGTATCCACACAGTGCTCAACCATGAGACATTGTGGGTACTCAATACCAATACCATTGAGGTCAACTTCTCATCTTTATAGCACAATTTGCTACTTAGCACACATCACAACACTAGTATTTTTTCATTCTCGAAAATTTAATCCAATTCAACACTCAAAATGGTTACAAATTGAACTCCCTATGTATTTAGCCGCTTTATATTATGTCTAGAGCAAGCTACATTAAAATTTTGTTTTATAATTGCACCACTTGCAACTGCAAATGACTTGTGCACAAGATACCAAGCAGCTACACATTAGGAGGCTATGTCAAAAGTGAGCTTGAGGGGGAAAAATTTCGAGCAAGAATTTTCTAATAAACCATTGGGTAACCATCTCATTTGGTGAAGCTTCCTCACATTTGAATATAATGTCAAAAGAATTCAATACACAAATTGAATCTCACACATCATACTTGGGAGCAAAATAGAAGGAACAACTGCACATTTCATACAAAAGACTAGGGAAAGAGGAATAATAGCACATTCTTATGCAAACGATGCAATGACTAACCATACGAACGATAGCGCATTCTATGCAAAAAAGCAATGAGTAACCACAAGAACGATAGCACATTTCCATGCAAAAGATGCAAATACACGATTAATATTGCAATAACAATTGTGTGATCTATGGTAGACTAACATTTCACTTTAGAGATCTTGAAATGTACTAACTATTACCAGAGCACATTTTCTCTCTTCCAAAATCTTGAAATGGTTTAAGATTCTAGACTTCAAAAGAAAACTAGACTAGTGCATTTAGGTTCGATGCTCTGGCATATTTCTAGGCTTTGCGCTAAATAAATGCAACTCATCCTTTGGACTATGGTGAGAGAGAGAGAGAGTGAGAGAGAGAGAGAAAGAGAGAGAGAGAGATGCAAGCCAATAGAGTTGAATAATAACAGGCTTATCCTAGATAAAAGACACTATGCTGCAAGTAGCTGGAGACTTGTAACACCATGAGAGGTATTTAGAGAATCTTAAACCATTTAAGCATCTGTGCGTTGTGGTAACTAATGCAGCAACGTACAAGTCATGTTAGTGATTAACCATGAACAAGTGCTAATCTAATCTTGTTAACAAGTGCCACATCCACGATTCAGATCTTGAATATAGGTAAGCAGTGTTAGCGGCCCCCATCAAAATGAAGTTCCTCCTCTATGCATTACCATGCAGATTTAAAGTTTGAATCCATCCAAGGGACAGTAAACAGCATCCACACAGCGGATGTTGCAACACATGCTTACACAGAAAGATAGATCCAAGCTAGTTAAAGCTGCATCATGTCTAACTGCTTCAAATTGACAGGATCAGCATCAGGTTCAACTGCTATACGTGACCGCCACCTTTGAAACCCAAGAGCTGTGTGAATCCCAACAGATGTCACACAGCAGACAACACTTTTAGCCCAAGAGTCACTGCCGTTTCAAAACAACAGGCACATGCCTTAACAACAGGCACATGCCTGCGGCCATGGCAGTTTAGGATCAGGGGCTTGCAGGTGCAACTGCCACAATGTAAGCATTCCAAGCACTCCCTTGGTGATAAGACTTGACTTCCTCATACTTAGAATCATCATTCCATACGTCATCATTTTCTTCTTCACCCATGTAAGGCATTGTACGCAACCAGAAATGGACAGAACTGAACCCCGCTTCTTGAAGACAATCTCTCAGTTCTGGTAAGGTCCATCTGTTTATCAAGTGGGATCATGACAAATGCAGAATTACATTTTGGAAGTATAACCATGTACGAATCACTCTTCGCTTAAGACATGAAAGCTTTATTCATCACATGGTAGCTTGGCAAACGTAGATTTTAGGAAGCATTTTTAAGTTATTGATCCCCATAAATAGAGTCCCCCAGCCCCTGCAACCGCTAACGTTAATTATTATGGCATCCTCAACAAGAAGCCACACGGCCACAAAAGCACATTCTACAGCAAATCGTAATAGCACAACCCTCTATTGTAATTTTAAAAGATTGACAACGACTGGAATTATATGTCAAACTATTTATATACCAGTGTGGAAGCCTTATTCAACAAAACCAAGTTCCAAGGTAGATGGCATCTACAAAAACTAAAGAAACAGAAGGTTGTACTTTTCACATGCTAGTGTAGCAGCCCTGGACCCAACAAAACCATCTTAATCATCTCAAGTATAAGAGTTGTAGAACACTATTTTGCATCAAGAAAAGTGAAAATCTGTAGTGATATTATAACTCTAAGACCCTTGTCTCAGTGTTTTGACTATGGTAGATGTATTGAAGGAGCAGAGTACGATACAGCTCTTGCATAAACCATGTTTTGAAATCCGCATTACAGTTCCTTACCTGTTTAACTACAAGCAGTATACATTAATGTCTAAAAAACCAGTAACCTTCTCATCCCCCCTGCTCCACACAAGTCAGTTCGACTTCAATGTAACAATACAACCTCCTGAGTCTACTGCACAGTCAGTGGCAGTGCTTACAAGCAGATTAACAATGTTGTTACTGAGATAGATTGACCATGCTGCAACTAACAGACGGTACACTAGAAAGCACACTCTACATGAATGGAGAGAAAATCGTAAAGATCCTTTTTGGGCCTCAAAAGGGGTGTTAAGCAAGGCTACATTCAGGAAATATACTGCTCATTAATACAATGTCTCATTAAAAAGAGCCTCAAAAACAGCCAAATTCAATTTTATTTTCATTTTCAGCAGCCTGCCCAAACTCTACATATGCAGCCATTCTTCATCCCATCATTGTCCATGCTTTAGAGATTTTTCTTTCTTGAACACAAGACTCTACTATGCCTTGTTGCTACCACACCTGCTCAAGGACAACATGACATCATTACCAGCTGCCATCAACCGCTCCAGCTGTTAGTGATGATGCCTCCTGCTACTGCCACATCCCTACTGCTGGCACTACTATTGCTGGCCCAAAATGCAACTGAGAGTCACCCAAACACAGCTTCTGCTGGCATCTACTGCTCCTTCAACTGCACCAGACTGCTGCAACTTGCTACTGCTACTGTCATGCTGCTGTCTACCCTCCCTTCCCCTCTCTTTCTTCTCTCTTTATATAGGTAGAAGGGAGTGCATGCCTTTATGTAGGTAGAAGGGAGTGCATGTTGCCTCTCCCTTCCCCTCTCTTTCTTCTCTCTTTATGCTAAAACAACTCCTTCACTCAAAGTGGGAGCTTCTCTCTTATTTTAGAAAGCGGGTGGTTGTGAGGCTATTATGCTAATGATGATAATAACAAAGTGATGATGATGATGATAATGATAAAGAAGATGAAGATAATGATAAGAAGATGACAATGCTGATGATGATGATGATCATGATGATGATTATAAGGCACGCGGCCTGTTTGATGAGGTGGCCCTCTTTTCGGTGGTGATCTGTTTGTCGATTCTCTTTTTTTTCTAAAAACATTAGTCAAATTGTTATAAGGGTTAGTAAGTAAAATACTAACCTTACTAACCTTATGACTAACTTACTAACTTAATAATTGACTTCACTAACTTATGAACTAGCTTACTAACTTACTAATTGACTTCACTAACTTATGTATAAACTAACCTTACTAACTAACATTTATGTTTAAAAAATGTATTGGAGGTGCAAGGATATTACAACATTTGCAAAGAAACAAATCATCCTTGTCTTCTTTCTGAACCAACAATAAAATTTCTCCAAATATTTTAATTATTGTACTGGATGATATTCTCTTGGCCAACCATATTGTTTTTATCGATTGCAAACATATTCCTTGTAATATTGATCCAAAAACATGAATTGGGATGAGCCAAGATAAGGTGAATCTCATTGATATCCTTCCGATCTTCATGGACTTTTGCATATCTTCAATAATCTTTAATTTCAAGTCTTAGGGATGGTTCCATGGTTGGGATTATCCCAACTATTAGTCCATTGAGTTCTGGTGAAGGAAGCTCTTCTAATCTTCCAAATTCCTATGTGTTTGGTGGAACAACATAGGACAAAAATACAAAATATGTATTTTTTTCAATGAAAAAGGAGGACGAGTAGTCGAGGAAAATAAGATTTTCAAATTCAATATGCATTATGTAGAATGTGCTTGTCAAGGACTCCAGGATACCACTCCATTCTTATTGATGGAAACACATCTACACAAACTAAAATATACTCTAGAATCACTTTAAAAACCATAATAACTAAAGTAAAAAATTCTACAATAAATTAATGTTATGAAAGTAAATTTCATTGTCTCACAATGAGCTAAGAACTATTGCTACATGGAAGGTGCCAAGTGAATATCCTTTAGTATACACATGTTGGATCCTTGCATAGCATTTTTTATCCTATATTTTGAACCCTAGAACTTGTTCTTTCAAGTGAAAGCTCACGTTTTTCGTTTTCCATTTATTAAAACTTGTGAGGGCCTTTACAAGAGGGATGTATTGTTATCCATTCTTATAGCTTGTATGTTGACGGATACCATAGATAATTCTCTCTTGTATTGTAGCACATGCATGCTTGTATGGATTTAGATCATTGTCTTAAAGAAGAACTAGAAGAAGAAGCCATGGAAGATGAATGTTGAGGTATTGATGAGAAATGAGGTTGAGATAGAATAGAAGTATTATTATCAAGAAGTGGATTGGAGAGAGAGAAAGAGGAGAGAGAATATTACAAAAGAGAGAGAAGAAGAAGTGCAGAAGAGAGAGAAAGAGAGTGATGAGAAGAGAGAAATACTAGAAATGGAGAGAGAAAGAAAGAAAGAGGTGAGAATCCATAGAAGGTGTGAGCAAGGTGATGAGGAAAGAGACAATAATTTATTAATGTTTCAAAAATATTGAAAAATTATATGTCTCTCCCTTTTATACCTATGTTAGTGTGACATGGTATTACTATTATTTCTACACTAAACATCTCTTCTTCCCAGCTTTTTACAATACATCCCATCCCAAAGGTTTGTGCTCTCAAAAACAAACTTAAAAAAGTTGGAAAGGATGAATGAAACAAAGTACTGCTTTTCTTTTAGCTATATAAGGAGGAAAATGAATAAAAGATTGAAAACATATGGGGACTGAAATCATGGAATGAGAGTAACCCTCAACTATATAGATGATCAAGAGTCCTTCAAAAGTTGGAAAGGATGAATGAAACAAAGTACTGCTTTTCTTTTAGCTATATAAGGAGGAAAATGAATAAAATATTGAAAACATATGGGGACTGAAATGATGGAATGAGAGTAACCCTCAACTATATAGATGATCAAGAGTCCTTTAAAAGTATTTTGGAGCCTTAATTCTTCATAAGATAAACTCAAGATGAAGAAGATAGCTTGCTGTAAGAATAAACCCTATTGAACCAAACCTGCCATAACTTCTGGTAGAAGTATCCAAAGGAAGCGTCCCACATGTCAAAACTAGTTCTTGAAGAGTACTTTGACCCTATGTAGGTGGCATAATCCTGAAAATTGGTCAGAATAAAAACTATTCTAAAATACTCTGCTATCAGGACCTAGTCTACACCAGAAGTGTCTCCGTAGTCAGTATGCTCCAACCACACCAATGTGTCCCGTATGTAAGGAAACTCATCTAGTATAGAATCAGGCCTCCAAGAAGCTTTCTGAGGTGGAAAACCTCTCTAGTTAATCAAATATTCAACAATAGAGCAAGAGCAAATTTTCTTCTCACACTAGCGTATGACAGCCTCAAGGATGTACTGAATAAGACATTCTTTATCAATAGGTGGCAACTCATCAACTATATCAATAGGAGTACCATAGAAAGGCTTGAGCTGAGTAACATGGAATACATTATGAATCTTAGTAGAAGAGAGTAGGGCCAATCTTTACGCCAAGTCTCGAATGTGCTTCAGGATCCTTTAGGGTCCATAAAATCTATAAGCAAGCTTGTTACTAGATCCATCCTTCAAGGTAGAATACTGAGCCTTGGGCATCTTCATCAAAACAAATTCTGCTTCTTGAAAATCTAAGGGTCACCACTTGTCATTTGCATACATCTTCATCTAGTCCTAGGCTTTCCTAATATTCATCTTACATTGCTAAAGATGGGTCTGCATTCTTTACAATTCTTATTTCCCATGAGGATTGACTCTCTCATTGAAAATGACTGTGGATAAGGGAACCTTATAACCATACATAGCCTCAAAGGGTGAAACTCCAATGCTAGTATGAGTGGAGTCATTATAAGCAAACTTAGCCAAGTACAAGCAAGAATCCCATGAATTTTGCACATCATGACAAAAATGTTGAAGATAAGTCTCCAACCATTTGTTTACCATTTCTATCTGTCCATCAGTTTGATGACAGGTTATAGAAGGAGCCAATTTAATGCATGGATGTGATTAGTGCTTGTCAAATGTTACTCATGAACTTTGAATCTTTGTCATGAACAAAAATTTGCTCCATAAAATGACTGGCCACTTGAGAAGTACTAAACTAGTCTTGGTTGGAATGAAATGGGTTGCCTTGGTGAATCTATCCACCACCACATATATACTATTCCATCCCTTTTTGTAGTAGGCAAGCCAGTAATGAAGTCCATGGTAATGTGTGTCCATTTGCCCCTAGGAATAGGTAATGGCTGTAATAAAATACTTGGATTATGGGTACTATCCTTATTTTGCTGACAAGGCATGCACTTCATGATAAAAACTTTGACATCTTTCCACACTCCTTTCCAATAAAAGCTTTTACCGATCTTATCATAGATTTTAAAAACTCCAAGGTGTCCAAGCTAAAGACCAAGAATGCAACTCCTCCATAATTTTCTATGTAAAAGAAAAAGTAAAGGAAATAAAAGCCTTGCAATTTAACCAAATTAGGCCATTTTTAAGTTGATAATGGGAGTTATCCTTCAGGAGACCTTACTGTAATTTCTAAAAAACATGGCCGAGCTCTTCATCCAAAAGATAGGCTTCTTGTAATTCTTCAATCTAGTCACTATGTAGCTTAGTCATAGCTAAAACTTTACATGTTCACATACGAAAAAGAGAATCATCCACCACTAGATTGTCTTTGCCCCTCATATGAGTGATGTCAAAATCATAATTTTGCAGTGTAGCTACCCATCTACACTACTTAGAAGTAAAATTGGACTGAGTGAGGAAATGCTTTAGGACCCTATGATCACTTTGAACTTTAAACCTACTGCCATATAAGTAGTGGTGCCATTTCTTTATCGCATGTAAGATAGCCAAGGTCTCTTGGTCATAGACATTCATAGCCATTTCCTTATCTATAAGCTTGCAACCTTCAAATGCAAAAATCTTCCTTCTTCAACATGTCAATCAAAGGAGCTACAATAGTTGCATAATGCTACTTAATAAGCCGATGATAAAGTGAGGATAAAATAAGAAATCCTCTAAGTGAAGTAGTGAGAGTATATGTTGGCCAATCTTTAACACATTGCACCTTCTTGGGGTCATGCTAGATCCCTTTTTCACCAACAATATGTCCCAATTACTCCACCTCATTCTGCATGAAAGAGCATAGCTTCTCCTTAGAAAAGATCTTTGATGCCTCAATACATCAAAAATCTTCCTCATGTGTGATAAATGGTCTTGAAGGGTCTTACTATAAATCAAAATGTCATCAAAGAAGACCAAGACAAACTAAAAGAGGAAAGGCTACAAGATCTTATTCATCAGACTCTAAAAGGTAGCTAGAGCATTAGTAAACCCAAATGGAATCACTAGAAAATGGTAGAGCCCTCGATCAGTCCAAAGGAAATCTTGATTTTATCACCTTCTTGCATACAGATTTGATGATACCCTGACCTCAAGTCAATCTTTGTAAAGAATGTAGCCCCCTTGAGCTTATCAAGCAAATCATCAATTCTCGATATTGGGTACCTATTCTTCACTGTGATCTTGTTTAGATCCTTGTAATCAATACACATCTTGAAAGATCCATCTTTCTTTTTAACTAACAAGACCAAAGATGCATAAGGTAAAGAATTGGGTTCAATGAATCCCATTTCAAGAAGCTCCTTGATTCCATTGGCTACTTCTTCATGCTCACACTTGGACAATCTGTAGGGTGGTGTATTAATTGGCTTTGAGTTGGGCTCCAAATCAATTGATTGATCTATTGCTCTCTTGGGAAGCAATGAAGTAGGTACTTCAAAAAAATCATTTCACTCCTCAAGAAGAACTTTCAAATCTAGATGATTTGTTGAATTTGTTGACTAATCTTCAACCTATTTATTCATGTGTAAAAGAAAAATCTGAGTGCCTCTTGTACTCCTTCTTGAGTTGTTAAATGGTGGAAAGCTGAAAAATTGATTTACTAGGGATTCCATGTAAGGATGAGTTGTCCATCAAGAATGAACTCCATATACAATTGTGAGAAATCCATAGTAATTTTGCCTAATGTCATCATCTAATCACACCCAAGTACAATATCTATGGGCCCCACTTCCAAGATTATCATGTTTACTTTTGCTTCATAATTTTTAGCCAGTTGTAAAGAAACCTGTAGGCATATTTGAGTGTGATTTCTTCTTCACCATTGGCTACCTGAACTCTTATGGGTTGCTATAAGTTAGTAGGAAGACAATTCAACTTATCCCATAATGGACTTATTCACAAAACTATGTGTACTACCACTATCTATCACAATAAGCACATCCTTCTCATGAATATTACCCTTCATACGAGGTGAATTAGGGCTCTTAGAACCTATCCAAGCATCCATGGAAATGAGCAATCAATGGTAGCAAGCATCTCATCATGAGTTCCTCTCCAATCAAAAGGAACACTACCACCCTGATCAAAATGAAAATTGTCGACGTGATCATAAAAATGTTATTACCCAACTTCTTCCTTAACATCCTCATTTTTTAGCAGTAGCTATAAATGCATTGACCTCATTAGTGTCATCCTCTAAATCCTCAAATACTAACATACTATGAACCTTGGCTTTTTCATTTTTGTTTACACACTTTGTTGCATGATGAGTTGTATATTTTTCCCCACGTTTGAAGCATAAGACTTTTTCCTTCCTTTCTTTATAGAGGTCCATAGGAATAGACTTT
The DNA here is from genome assembly GCF_053477565.2 of Lygodium microphyllum. NCBI lineage: Eukaryota > Viridiplantae > Streptophyta > Polypodiopsida > Schizaeales > Lygodiaceae > Lygodium > Lygodium microphyllum. Next base: position 70,619,130 of record NC_141158.1, read on the forward strand.
GGATTCATATTGGTTGAAGTAGATTTAAACTTGTTGTCCCCTTATTTAAAATCCTCTCTTGGACTGTTTGCTATCCTGAAACTGCTTTAAGGTCTTGAAGCATTGAATGATGGATAAGTTGGTACTCTTAGGTTTCCACTTGGTGCATGATTGCTACCATAAATATTGCCAACTTGTCCCTATTTTAAAACAATCCTTGGCTATCCATAACTAGTGTCCATAACTAGGCTGAAATAAAGAATCCCTTCTATACTTCCTTCCATAAGCTCTGCAAGCTCAATAGCTTTGAAAAGATTGGTAGGGTTTTGTGCCATAACATTAGCTGATAAAGAAGGTTCTAAACCATACATATACTTATGCAGTTTAGCTTCATCACTAATTCTTTCTGCATGGTAAGGTTGAGGAATCAGTTTGTATAATCCCGTACACTTAGGCCTCTTTTCTCTAATACATACTATCACCATGCCAATTTCTCTTTTTCAAGAGGAGAGATAAAGACTTCAGCCATAAGTGTCTTGGATGCATCCCACTTCTCTACAATTATGTTCTCCTTCTTGATGTATCTCCACTAAGTATGTGCAAATCCTTCCAAATGCAAAGATGTAAAATGAATATGCATATCATCAGTTGTAGGGAATATATCAAAGTAAGATTTCAATTTTGAAATCTATTCCTCTAGATCAGATGGTGAAGATGATTGCCCATTTTACTTTGCTAAAATGATATTATCCTTTAGCTCTCTTTCATGAAAGGGTTGTTGTCCCAAAATAGACTGCTTATGGGTATTAGGCATTGAACCTCCAAAATAAGATGCTACTCTTCCAGTAGGTGGTTGAGAACTAGTATGCAATCTTCTTATTGGTAGAGGACCTCTAGGAGGTTGGGAATTCAGCCCATAAGCTTGGGAATTAGCACCATTCAAATTGCCCAAATAGTCATCATGCCTCTGTAAAGTCTCACCTACTTCATATTAACTATTGGAAATAACCCTTCATCCAATGATACCATGACCTTGACCATTTTGGTTAGGTGTCTTGAATGGGACAGAAGGTTCTTTGTTTGAATGAACTTTCTCCTTAGCTTCCTTGGTTCCCATTTGTATTCCCATCCATTGGGAGAATTGAGCCAATATTTAAGCATTGTATTCTATTAATTTGTCAATTGAAGCCTTCATTTGGGTAGTGAAAACTACCATCTTCTTAATGGAAGACTTCATTTGATTAGTAGACAATACCATCTGCTCCACTCTAGATAAAAGCTCCATATGCCTTTGAGCATGTCTATTCTTGTGTTCACATGTGGTATTATTGAGTGCACTAATTTCTCCTTGCATTTGAGGATCATTAGGGCCCTCTTGGGGTGTATTTTTTAGCATGGAATCTCTAATTTGTTGTGCATACTCATCCTAGAGCTTACTCTTTCCCTTATGACTTGCCATAGTAGTGTAGTCCTGTAGTATCCTTGTCAAAAAATTAGCTAAAATTTGAGCTAGGAAACTCCAATTCATAAACTTTTTTATTCAAATAGAAGCCAAAAATTCCCTCTTAAAGATGAGTTACAACATGTCATAACAAGTTTAGGACAAAAAAATTTGCAACTCAATCTCTTTGAGGCTGAACTATCCAGGTCTGCACCTTGTTTTAACCCATAAGTACCTTGTTTTCTCTTGTGAGAGCAAAATGGTAGTTCTTAATGGCTACCAAACCCTATAAAAGGTTGGATATGGCCTATGGGCACCCTGTAGTACCTACACATGTACTTCAATGATGAGTATGGTACCTATAATGGCATGTGTATACCCTGCAATGTCTTGTAAATCCCCCATTTTACCCTATTTTGATCATGAAGATACTTGAGTCTTTGAAAGTGCTTCAATCTTCAATTCTCCACTCATTGTACCTGTGTGAGGCATAAAAGGGCAGGACATGCTCCCTACACATGGGCTCCAAATCATCGGGATGTGGGTAAAGTTCCTCCCCATGAGTTGATTGCACCCCTTCACAATCTATAATAGTGAGGGAGGGTTACCTCTCTTTTGTCCCACTATCTCCCCTAGCATCCACCTTTTTCCTCAGTGGGAATATCAACATGGCAATGGCATGCTACTCTAATCAATCAGCATGATATGTATTATTGAAATTTTCATTCAACTCTTTTCATGAAATGCAAGAGGATTGAAATTTGTCAAAATGAATGGAAAGAGTGTCTTACCAAGCAATGACTCACTGCTAACTTACCCTTTTACAATGGATTATGATATATTTTGCCATGAATGAATAATCATCATCAAATCAATGGACTAGAGTAGGCAATCTTATCAATCAATGGGCTTAATCAATTGGATTGAATATAATGCTAGAATCTTAGTTAGAAGCTTCTAATTCACTAAGATTGAATCGAATATGCATCAAATAAACATTGCATTCCATGAATGGGCTGATTTAAGTAATGACTAGCTGAAATTTGATGGAAATTTTATAATTCTCTAATATCTCAATAAATTGGATAAAGCTCAACAATTGGATGAATGAGAGAGATTAAGAATTTAAGCGAAATAACTTTTGTATGTTGATGAAGGCTTGAATGATTCCCAAATGCTTGATGAAGCTCCAATTTCCTAATGTTGCTAAAATAATATTCAATCCTTATGCATTTAATGCTTGGAAGAAATCTTGAAGCTTCAAATGCTTAAGATTGAAGCATTAAACCCATTTTCCCCAAATTATGACTCCATAGAAGCTCTTGATGAAAAATCTTCAAGAAATTAAAGAGAAGTCAAAGCTTGAGCAGAAGCTTTCATGGCTATCCATGGACTGCACTATTAGGGTTTGGAGAAGAAGAGGAAGGTTGAAATAGTGTGAAAGAATGCTCCAATCTGAAGTATACAAGCTCTAATGACTAGTAATGATCACTAGGAATGATCCCTAGCCAAGAGAGAAGCACTTGTGAGCTGTCCAGGAGCTCCAAAAATCAATGCAAATTTTAGGCTGCATACTACATCCCGTGGCATCCTTCTTGTTGATCATAATAGTATGCAATCTATAGATTTTGGTCTCTGGAAGCTTCCTATACCATCCATCCTTGAAGAGAAGCAGGATTCATGGAGAAAAATGAGATTGAAGGGCTGAAGGTTCCATATAGATCTCAAAAATGAAAAAGAAGAAGCTCTTTCCTAAAAAGTGACCACATTTTGTTTCTTTTCCAAGCCTAGTTAACTTCTATTTGACCATTTAACCTTCAAAATTGTATGAAAGTTTGATGATGACATGCTATTTTGTCCTTCCACCACCATATATATCTCAAAGATCTCTAGATGTAGTCTTCTTCCAACTGTAGATGTCCTAAAAGTCACTGCTAGTCATTGTCCAAGTCTTGTACCTGTAGTACTTGTCTAAAATTGATTTTTATTATGAAAAATTGGATTGAATATGAAGAAAAGAGAAGAAAAATGGATTAAAAAAGGCCAATGCTCTGATACCACTTGTCAAGAAGTGGACTAGAGAGAGAGAAAGAGGAGAGAGAAGATTGCAAAAGAGAGAGAATAAGAAGTGTAGGAGAGAGAGAAAGAGAGTGACGAGGAGAGAGAAATACTAGAAACGGAGAGAGAAAGATAGAAAGAGGTGAGAAGCCATAGAGTTTGTGAGCAAGGTGATGAGGAAAGAGACAATAATGTATTAATGTTTCAAAAATATGTGAAAGTTTACATGTCTCTCCCTTTTATACCTATGTCATTGTGACATGGTATTACTATTATTTCTACACTAAACATCTCTTCTTCCTAGTTTCTTACAATTGCAAAACTGAGTTTAGAGAATTTGGGACAATAAAATAGTGATAGCTACAAGATAAATGCAAATAAAAAGGGACTTCTAAATAATCTATTGCTTTGATTCAAGGTGAGGGTATCTATTGGGCAATTGAGTTATCCCAACAAGGGTTGACTTGATTGGGTACTTTTGTATTTGGTAGGAATACAAAGGTTTGGCATTTGATTCATTTGGATTGTGCTTTGTTCTCCTTTCTCTCATCTTCTTCTATTTAAACCTTAATCTCTATAACCATAGTTTTGAAATTCCCATGGTTCTAAATTTCCTCTCTCTATTCCCTAATATTTGGTGAATTCAATGTGAGAGACATTAGCAAGGTGTAAGATGGGAGATACATTATATAATTGGGTTTAAGTGATGCTATTTAGCATAGTTGATGTAGAATATGAATATGATTAAGAATGCATGGATTTGTAAAATTAGAGTCAACTATGGTAAAGGCTTTGCAGACTACAGAGCAAGAGATAAAATTGTTTCATGGCCAAAATGGTTTTGCATATCTGCATTTATATGCATTGAAGATGGAATTCTATGGGGTGGCTCAAATTGCATGGAGCCAATATTTTGTACGAATCACTACGTAGGAATTAAAGGGATGGATTACGAAATTGTATCTACAGGATATTTATTGGGCATTAAGAGAGGAGTTTTACATAGAAGATGCTAATCTAGTTATGTAGAATATTTCAAGGATGGGCCATGAAGCTAAATAAAGGACCCGTAGCTCTGAATTGCTATGCGAGTTTGAAAGTAGATTTGAGTAGTTGGACGTTGTAGAGAAATAGGCTCTTCAATCCCAAAAAATTGAGATGTTTTTATAGTGTGTACATCTTCCTTTGCAAGAGAAGCTATATTATCTATTGGAAGATCAATCTAGTAAAATGGGGCTTAGAATAGAATGGTGACATGCCAAAGACGCTATAAATGCACTACTCAAGAAGCACAAAAGAAGGGAAAGATTGCATGTTAGGGACTTACCTAATACTTTTGGCAAGACTATTGAAACTATAAATGCACTACTCAAGTAGCACAAAATAAGGGAAATATTGCATGTTGGGGACTTGCCTACTGCTTTTGGTAAGACTATTGAAACTATAAATAAGCCACTTGTATCTATGGCTATTCCTATGATGGAAATTGTTGTTTTGATAGTAAAAGAGGATGTTATGGATGAGTTGGTGAAAGGAATGCATGACCTACAACAACTGAAGGTTGCACAATTGGATGAGAAAGGGTGGGCCTAAGCCTTCACATAAGGGCTTTGTGCATAGATGCATGTGATGTAACATCCCTTAGCATGAGAGATGGGATTTTGATTCATATCATGATGCATTAGAAAGGCAGGTTATCTTTTGAAAGAATGGGAAAATCCATGCATAAGAGATTGGTTTACCTCTTGTATTATTGAACTTTGGAAAAGGGAATATACAAAAATGTTGGAGGAGCTAGCTACCCAAAATGCTTATACAATAGTGCTTATTGCTACCTTTGGTTTGTAGATAGAGAAGGTACCTGAAAAGGTTATTGTTACCCTAAAAGTTGAAATGTAGTCTCATGCAATGCATGCAACTAAAAAGAGCAAAGTTTCAAAGAATGAATTTACTAATACATGGAGAAGCATCCGTGGTATGCATGGTTGGGACTCACCAGTGGATTCTTATTCAGTGTATGCATATATGGCTAAGATTCATAATACAAATGTGATTGTACAAGATAAGAGAATTAGAGATGAAGACACTAATATAAAAGAGGGTAACACAAAGAAGCTCTAAGCAACCAAAGGCTACAGTCCAACCTACTCTTGAAATGGAGGATGTAGCATAAGAAAGGAAACAAGAAGGGAAATAGGTTGGGAAGAAAAAAGATAAATAACCAAGTTACAAACTGCAATCTGGCGTAGAAACTACAATGGATCTCAAGAAAGTGCTTGAAAAATAGATTCTTAATAATAAGGTGGAAATCATACATAGGGAAGTTCTTGGTATTTCTATATGTGAATTTCATGATGAGATCATCAACATAATAAAGGGGAAGAGAACATGTATTAGTGATTTGTTAATGCTCTGATACAAGTAGATGATAGAGGCTAGTTTGCAAGGCATATAGGCTGATTTTGAGCAAAATGCATGTGCTGATTTGGAGAGGGTTGATGTTGTAAATCATTGGGCTAAGAGTAAAAATGAGGATGTAGTGACTCAACATTCAATTATTTGCTGTAACACTTATATGGGAGTTAGGAAAATGTATGTATCATATTACTGATAAGTGTTAAAAATATGATGTGAAGAAACAAAATACCTTGGAAGAAGCTTGGAAGGGCCATAAGTTTTTTAATTTTTTATCTTTAACATTTTTTGAAATATTTAAAGAGAGCCAAGCACCCTCCCATGCAATTTCTATTAACAAATGAGAAGCCCTTGAGTTAATGACATGTAATGAATCGCTCTAGGTGCATATAAGGAGGAGTGACTAGTCACTTAGCCAAAAAGAGGGCAGGAATACCCAAGGGGGATTAGGAAGCCTAACCATACAAACTTGTATAAAAATGATGAAAAGGAATGGAACAAGATATTCTTATGTGTGTTAACTTTTAGCTCTTTTAATTTTTTCTTGTGGAAGAGAGAGTGAGAGAGAGAGGTTGAGATTGAGGGAAAGAGAGTGAGAGTGTGTGGTGAAAGACCAAGGGTCAAGCCTCCTTCTTTTCTTGTGTAATATCTCATGCCTTATCGATGCCCTCCTTTTGTATGATGAAGATTGTAGAGGGTTTGGGAGCCTAAGAAACGCACATGGGATCATGAATGTATGAGAGAATTCTTCATGTATGGAGATACACGTTGCACATCCACTACAATCGAATGTGGATTCATGTGCAAGTGACTATGTGAGAAGCAGTCATTGATGTAGTGGTTGAACCTCTTGAATCAATAAGAGGGTGTCCAAAGTCCAAGTGTTGAGCACATGGTGTGCAACATTTCAGTTTCATTGCTAAGACAAATAGAACACATTAACTACAAAGTAGTTTGCACGTTGCATGATGCAAAATAGGAGGGGGATGGGAACATCCACTTTGAAACGTGCATTACTAAGTAGATTTCATTTCATTTTGTTTAACTTAGAAAGAATTGGATTCATTATAGTAGAAGAAATGATTTTCCTTAGTGAGTCATAGGATTAGCAAATTGTAAAACAAATAATTCAATAATGGTACTCATGGATTGAAATGCAAATTTATGAATAAGTAGGATATTCTTTACATAGTGCCTAAGATATCTCACAAAAGATTTACTTCCCTTAAACTCAAAACACGTCTTAGACACATAAAAGGGGGCCGCTTGAGGATTGAAAAGATAAAACACAAGATTAGTATGCTTTTAGGTGTGAGTAGCCCCATGGGAAATGAGGAAAGGCCCCTAGCGTCATAGAGAGAGGGGGTGAACTCCCCTTACTTTCTTTTTTATTAGTTTATACATACATACATACATACATACACACATATATATATATATGTATGTATGTATGTATGTATGTATATATATATATATATATATATATATATATATATATATATATATAGCATGCAACGTGCTAGTTTTAGAAAGCCCTTCAAATAAACCATCTCTTTCCTCCTCCTCCTCCTCCTCCTCCTCCTCCTCTTCATTCCACTCTTATACCTGAATCACAACTTGATTGCCTCTTGCGCCTCATCCAGAGATCTACCACCCTATGCACTCCTCTTAGCTCCTCATGATGTAGCATCCCCTCTTCTCTACACTACCATTAGAAGGCTCCACGGCCACAGTCCTATAGTATTGCGATGCTTGTAGTTGTTCCCCTAGCTCCCACCAATGCTTTTAATACCCACAATCTCGATGTTGACTCCACACATGCCACCCAATATGCTCACCATGCTACCAAGGACCTCCACAATGATATGCCTACAATCTGCCACGTCAGTGCTCCTCTCAATCTCATCACCTCTGCATAGTGCCACAATGTCTCCAACCACTCCCCAAATGCTTCTTACATCTCACCTAACTTGCTGCCATGCTACCACTCCATGTGTAACATGAGTTCTTTATAATCATGATAAGTTATGTAGCCAATAAAATTGAATAAAAATACATATGGAAAAAATAGAGAAGAAGAGAAATCTAGATAATATTTTATCAATTTATAGAGTGGGAGCAACAAAACATCACAACATGCACTCCAATATGGAGCTTGAACCTCTTAACCACCCATGAGCTTATGTGATGTACATGATAAGGGATCCCAATCTCACTCTCTCAATCTAATTCTCATTCACAATCACAATCACAATGTCAAATCTTAGATGAAGATGAAGAAGAAAAATTACTTCAAGCAGCTATTAGTATCAACCATATAGCTCTTCTTGAATGATGCATTTCTCAAGGAAGGCCCATTCTAATTTGTATGATATACTAAATTAGATGTATATGTATGACTCTGTAACGTGTCCCCTAGTATCATCCAAGACATGTCTTAGCAGTCCATCGGAAAGGATGTCTAGAAAACTCCGCCCGACACTCCCATGCAATGTTACGGGTTTTGCGATCTAGGTCTTTCCGCATCTGCCACGTAGCGGAAGTATCCTGGCCGTTCCCACTTAGGATCGACTGGAATTAGGGTTTTCTTGATTGGTCATTAGCTAACAGCAACTAGCGTCAGACTCGAGCAAACTACTTTACGCAGAAACGCCAGGTCCGGAGCGGATTCACGCTACACTTGGTTCAAGGAGAATGGGAAACGAGAGGGATACAAAGCTCAACCTCTCTACCATAAGGCATAGTCCCATTCCGTTCCCCTAAAACAACGTAAATCGGGTAAGACATAACTCTAGGTCATCGTTCTCATTATACGTTTTGATGATGATGATCATCCTGCTGTTCTTCGAGATTTTTGAGAAAAGTTCCCAGCTAACTGGGACCACCCAACCGTAGGACCGACCCATGCCCCATCCTCTGCACTTTCCTTGGTTTGTTTTAGTTATGTAATTATCTAACACATTAATTTGACATATAACAATCAGCTTCTTTAATTAACCCTGTTAAGCACTGGTTCCTTCACGTAATCTTATCACGTGACATAGAAAAACAATATCAAGCAAGTTCTTTTAACATTTCATCATTTTATCTTTGAAATACAAGGAGTTCCGCCCGTAGGCTTGTCCATAATCTTCCCAAAGGGTATCCAGTAATCCCTAGGGATCACTATTCCAAGCTTCCGCCCGTAAACTAGTATGCAGGCCTCGAGATCCAATCCCGAGTCACATTAGCCTCTTGTGTAGGACCCGGAAGGCGAGGGATTTACGGCCAAAGCCCCCCCTGGCACCCAAGTGTCCTCCTACTCCAAGTAGAACTCAACGGAGAGACCTCTCGCGGCGGGTTCGGTCCACGTTCCCGGCGCGGTCAACAACCCCCTTGATTAGGGTCAGGCAGGCAGTCGGGGGTAACTGAAGCTGCCTCTCCCTTCAAGCCTTTAACCTCAAGTATAGGTACTCATTTAATTTGTAATTCAAACATAGCCCTAAAATCTCTAGCAAGCACAAACATTTCCGTTAATCAACCGAGTTGTTTGGCAAACTGTTAAGGAAGTGTTCTTTCCTTTTGAGTGTATCAGCACTCGTTCCCAAGGTGTCTTGTAAATTGGCAAGATCTTTTACATTCCGATGTAGGGCGTACCTTATTAACCCAACTTGGTCAACCCTAAGTTCCTTAGATATGCTAGTTTCTGGTTTACAACTTTCCTTATTTGGGAGGATATCCAAAAATACGTCTTTTTGCAAGATAACTTGTGTAGGGATCTGCCATCCATGATGAGGGTTTTTACCCTTTCTCCTTGTGAATCAATCACAAGACTAAATGATTTCGTACTTGTTGCACAAGTCCTGCGATGGAATAATCTGTTTATATCCTTTAAGCTGACGTATGTCAGGCCTAGGGTTTCTTCTTTTAAGAACCTTAGGGACAAACCCTAGTTCCTTATCTTTACGAATTTATTGTCCCTACAGTAAGGAAAGTAGTCAAGTGTTTAGGGTATGAATGTTTCTATGTTTAGATTGGTTCAGTTATCTTTTGGAAGGTAATATTAATCGTCTTGTCATGGTTTTGCTATCCTTGTGACAATTTACTTTCCAGTCAATACAGTTTAATTTAACTTCCGTTTTCCTTAAAGATGAACTCATGCCAAATAACAACATTTGCCTTGCTAAGATCTGCAATTAGAAAAGATAACTTCCTAGTAATTTGAGCATCGAAAGAAACCCTTCATGAATTTAACCATTTACAATGATTCGTTGCGAAATGAATAAGACTAATGGTGCAAGATATAATTTCTACACCTTAGGATTTAACTAAAATATACTATTATAGTAAATGGATAATCTTGCTCGTAATTTATAATGCTTGATGCAATTTGAAGAAAACTAAGTTCTATACATTATCATTCATAAGCTAAACTCCTTCGTTACAAATAACTCGAACGAATATATCCTATCCTTAACAATTTCTCTTTGCATGATCGACTTAAAACCGAATTAAAGCCAAGAAGAAAAACCTGGTTTTGGGGTGAGATATCCACATGAATACCGGGAGATGACCCTCCCGCGGCTATGCCTTGGACTTTCTTAGGAGGCATTGCAATTGTAGTCCTTCAGACGTAGAAGAAGCTTTACAACTTCTCCTTAGAATTCCACTGTCGCTCCCTTGCACCGTTCGTCAAAGTAGTTCTTGGAAGGCTCCCCCCTTGAATTCGAGAATTTGAAAGGGTGTTTTAGAAGCTGTTACAACTAAGACCCATTGAAGCCATGGGGAAGGCTTAATGGCATTTGTAAGCTTGCACGAACGGGAATAATAAGGTGTGGAAAAGACACAAGGTGTGGAAGCGAACTCCAAGGAAATATAGTAACCGCAAGGATTATAAGTGAGGTCGAAAGACCTTGGGTTAACTTGGAGGGAAGGGGTTTCAATATGACATAAGGGAAGGGCTAGGGAAGGATCTAACACGGAGGTGTTGTAGGCTTAAGGGATAAGAGGGGTGATAAGACACGGGGGGAAAAAAGTAATAAGACCCTTAAGGTCTTCGTGCTTTTAGGGGGAGTGACTTCAAAGTGAAGGTAAGGGGTTTTTAGTACGAGGGTGAAATGGGGCTTAAAGGTTTTTAAAACCGGGGGGGAAAAAAAGAGAGCTTAGAGGGATTAAACCGGGGGGAAAAAGGGGTTTTAGAGGGATTAAAACCGGGGGGAAAAGGGGGCTTAGGGGGATTAAAACCGGGGGGGAAAAAGGGGGCTTAGGAAGCCTAAGGGTTAAACCTTTTATGAGGGGGGGGAAAGGGGGCTTATGAAGCCCCCTTAGAAGCTTCCCCCAAGAAGCTTCTAAAGCTTTTGGGGCCACGTGGGGGGGAATTGACTACGGCAGCACCGGATTCTCCTCTTTCACGACCACGATCAGCGCCTCCACTCCTCCTCTCCCTCTCAACAGCGGCATTGACTAGAAATTCGACGGCGTGAGCAGCTGCTCCTCCGCATCATCAGCGTGTCGGCGTGCACCTGAGTGTCGGCTCTCTTCCTCACGGTCGTCTCTAGCTTCCCACCTTATGGCAGCGGCGACGGTACCTAGGATGCATGGGTGGGCAAGGCAATTTTAGCATGCGACAACCTCCCCTTTATGCACCTCGACAGCGCCTCAGCCCCTCACGATGCCCAGCGTCCCCGACTGTTTCTCTTAGCTTTGTCTCCTTCACCATGGGGGGACCCTTTTCTCCTCACGACGTCCCCCTCGATTTAAATAGGGGAGGGGAGGGGGATCCTCCCTCCCTACCTGTCAACTCCATGGCGATCCGCGATGAGGAAGCTCCAGCAAGGAGCTTTGCTGGCCATTCTATTTCCCTCCCCCTCCAGCTCGTCAGTCGGCTAGGGGATAAGGGGGAATTTTTTTTTTCATTAATCCAATTTCTTTTTTTATTTGAGACAGTTCACGCGTGTGTCTCGGAGTATTACATTCTCTCCCCCTTGGAGGAATCGAGATGTCCTCATCTCGAGATAAACTAGGGATATTGATGGTTGAGAGAGCTTTCATCTATCCAAGTGGCATCCTCTTCGGGATAATCTTTCCACTGGACGAGGCATTCTCTCAAGGTTCTAGATCTTAACTGTCTCTTCCTCACATCTAAGATCCTATCCGGCCTTAGTTCAAGGACTCCTTGACTAGGCATTACAATTTGTTGGTCATCAAGTACATGATTAGGGTTGGGTACATATTTTTTCAAGAGGCTAATATGGAATACATTGTGAATCTTTAGATTCTCAGGGAGTTGCAATCTATAAGCATTGGGTCCTAGGCATTTGAGGATTTTGTACGGCCCACAATACCTTGGACTTAGCTTCTTGCATTCTCCTAGGGATAGGGAACTCTTTTTAGGGCGTACACGAATGAAGACCATATCTCCTTCTTTGAAGACTCTTTCTTGACGCTTCAAATCTGCGTATGCCTTTTGTTTATCCTTGGCCGCTTGTATGTCTTGTCTTATTGACTTTATTTGATCATCCATGTCTTCCAACATCTGTCTTGAAGCTTCAACTCTTAGGGTTGGATCAGAAAAATTTAGGGGACTTTGACAATCATGACCATACAATGCATGGAAAGGGTTCATCTAAATGCTCTGCTGGTAAGAAGCATTGTAGGCAAATTCAACCAAAGGCAAGTACTGAATCCACCTCTTCGGCTCTTGACAGCAGTATGCCCTAAGCATATCCTCGATGATTTGATTTACTCGCTCTGTTTGGCCATCCGTTTGGGGATGGTAAGCAGTGCTAAGACAGAGTTGAGTCCCAATAGCTTCAAAGATAGCTCTCCAAAAGTGTGATGTGAAGAGAGAATCTCGATCACTAATGATTCTTCTAGGTAACCCATGTAGCTTGAATATCTCCTTGATAAACAATCTTGCAATGTAGGAGGCTTTATAGTTTGTATTTACTGGAATCAGGTGTGCAACCTTGGTAAGCATGTCAACCACAACCATAATGGAATTGTATCCTCCTTGGACTTGGGGTAAGCCCACAACAAAATCCATACTGATGAATTCCCATTTCATTTGGGGAATGTCAAGCGGTTGCAGTTTCCCTGGCATCATGACATGTTCAGCTTTGATACGTTGGCAAGACAAACACTCAGTGACATATTTGAGAACGTCACCTTTAAGCCTCTCCCAATGATAGCTCTTCCTAACTGCATTAAGAGTCTTAGCATAGCCTGGATGTCCTGCGAAAGGAGAATCATGAGCTTCCCATAATATCTTCTGCTTAAGTGACTGGCTTGCTGGTATACACAGCCTTGTGCTGTAGTAGACAAGTCCATTATCAATGGAAAATTCCTGATACTTAGCTTGCAACTTCTGATTCTGCTCCTTGGTAGATATTTCCTTTATCATTGTTTGGTAGGCCAAATCATGGCATGCTTCCTCTCTAGCTAGTTCAAGTATAGGGTTGTTTGGCATAGATACCTTTGTAGCCAGAGATCTAGCCGTTGATGGATTCTGCAAGATTAGGGAATTTAGGAATGCCTTGCGACTGAGTGCATCGGCAACTACATTCTCCTTCCCTGGTCGGTACTTGATTTCAAAATCATATTCCTCCAATACTTCAATCCACCTATGTTGCCTCATGTTGAGCTCGTTCTGGGTAAAAATCCATTTGAGACTCTTATGATCGGTTACTAGCGTAAACTTGTTACCCAACAGGTAGTGTCTCCAAAGCTTTAGAGCATGGATGACAGCTAGTAATTCCAGATCATGCGTGGCATAATTCTTTTCATGACTCTTCAATTTCCTTGAAGAGTATGCTACTGGATGACCTTCCTGCATAAGTACACACCCCAAGGCAAGAATGCTAGCATCAATTACTACCTCAAACTCCTTATTGAGGTCAGGAAGTTTTAGAATAGGTGCTGATACCAAACTTTGCTTCAATTTGTCAAAGCTATTTTGTTCAGGAGTTGACCATGTAATGGAAGTCTGCTTCTTTAGTAAGTCTGTAAGAGGTGCTACAATCAAAGCATAGTTTTTGATGAAGACCCTATACCATCCTGTCAATCCAAGAAAGCTATATATCTCTTTGATAGATACTGGTATTGGCCATTCAAGCACATCTCTGACCTTGGCTGGGTCTACTGATATTCCTTCTGATGATACTATGAATCCCAGATATTCAATCTGTCGCTTGAAGAATGCACACTTCTTCATTTTTGCATACAGCTTATGAGACCTCATTGTCTCAAGGACAATCCGAAGTTGAGGTTCATGATCTTCTTCCTGTTTAGAATAGACTAAAGTGTCATCGAAGAAGACAAGCACGAAATCATCAAGATATGGTCTAAAGATATATTGCATTAATCTATTGAAGGTGGCAGGTGCATTTGTAAGCCCGAATGACATAACCAGGAACTCAAAGTGCCCATATCTCGTATTGAAGGCCATCTTTGGAATATCTTCTTCCTTGATCCTTATCTGATAGTAACCTGACCTGAGATCAATCTTGGAGAAGATCTTTGCACCTTGAAGACGATCAAGAAGCTGATATATTCTAGGAATAGGATACTTGTTCTTGACTGTTGATTGATTCAACCCTCGGTAATCAATACATAATCGAAGTGTCCCATCTTTCTTTTTCTAGAATAGTACTGGAGCTCCCCACGGTGAGTTGCTAGGCCGGATGTAACCCTGTTCTAACAGTTGCTTGAGTTGTTCCTTCAACTCAATTGCTTCCGGTATGGACATTCTATAAGGTCTCTTTGCAATTGGTGCAGTTCCAGGTACTAGCCTAATCTCATGATCTACTTCTCTTTGAGGCGGAAGTTCAATCAATTCCTCAGGGAATACGTCAGCGTATTCCTTTAGCCAAGACAGTCCTTCATGAGATTCTTGCTTTTGATCTAACTTATTGAGTTTGATCAGGTAAATGGATAATCCTTTTTTGACTCCTTTTATTATCTGAGATACTTTGGACTCCTGCCTCACCTTGAGTTGTGACAAATTCCCTTTTGGAGTTTCGAAAGGAAACTTGACCCTTTCCATAGTGGATGTGGGCGTCGTTGGGCTTAAGCCAATCCATCCCGAGTAGACACTCATGGATACCTAAATTCATGACTCTGAATTTGACTGAAGTCTTCTTTCCTCCCAGAAAGAATTCCACCTTAGCAGTTTGCCTGGTACAAGTTACCTCACGACCGTTTGCCAATTCCACAAGCAGGGTAGGTGGTTCTACTGTGGCTATTCCTAATCTTCTTGCACATGCTGGTGAGATAAAGGAATGTGTACTGCCACAATCAATCAAGGTTTTGAAATCTTTACCTTGATAGTTCGACGGTGTCTGAATCACTAAAAACTGGCAATTCGACCCTTTTTTGTGTAAAGCGGCATGGACTGTCGCTTTTTCGAATTCAGCTTCCATAGTCGGATCTTCCTCTTCTTCTTCTTCGCATCTTTGCCTATTGGCAATGCAAGCGGTTCTTCCTCTTCCACGGGTAACGGCTCCTTGACCGCGGCCTGCACCTTGGAAAGGCGTTTGAAGATGTCCTCCGCTGAGCTTGGGACATTGCCTCTTGAAGTGACCGGGTTCATTGCAGTGGAAACAATGGAGGTTTCGGCCATTACTTTGAGTAGGAACAAAGTTGTTGACATTATTTGTCCTTGCTTTCTTCCTTTGTCCCTGATTGCGACCTTGAACTCTTTTCATTTGAGGTCTGAATGCTCCTCTGTTCGGGTCACTATAGGACCAAGTTTTGTTACCCCTTGGTCTAGCTTGCACCTCCTGAATTATAGGTGCCGCTCGAATGAGTGCATCCTGAAGATCTAATGGACGCATAGATTCGAGACGGGTATTTACGGGTGGATTTAAGCCCGCACAAAATTTGGACACCTGTTGCATCATGTCCATCTGTGGCGCATACTTTAAGAGTGAGACGAATTTAGAGTAGTATGCGTCAAGGGTGAGTCCTAGCTGTTTTAGCTCGTAGAACTCATTCATTTTTTGCGTACGATATGCGGGTGGAAAATATCTTCCCTGCACAGCTTTCTTCAACTTCTCCCAGGTAACGGACCCCTTTGAAGTCCCTTGATCCCTGCACCATTGCTTCCACCAAAGTCTGGCTTCGCCGGTGAGTTTTAACTTGGCAAGCATGGCCTGATTGGTAGGTGCAGTACCAGCTGCTTCAAAGTAATCCTCCATGGATTCAATCCAAATTTTAGCATCAGCCTGGATGAATCTGCCTCTCCCGTCAAACTCGGGTGGCTTTATCTGCTTGAGGAGGAACTTCTTCTCCTGGGTCACAGCAGTACTTGATGTAGGAGGCAAATTTGGAACCTGTACCTGGGGTTGTGCCTGGATAAAAGTTTTCTTAATGTTATTATATGATAATCAATGATAGCTTATCTTTTATTTTTAGTTCAGCTATCTCGTAAATAATGAAGCTACTTAACTTTTTAACAACTCTTATGCACAGCCAGGTATTGATAAAAAGAAGTCTTTATTTGTATTTACATGGGCATAGCCTTATACAACGTTTCGTGTGATGATAATCCAATCATTACATTCAGTTTGGGGAGAACAACGTTGTATTGCATTTGTCTACAGGGAACTGTATAATAGTAGGGTTTTGGGTCATGAATCTTTAGGAATCGATAATTCATTGGAAGTTCAGGATACCCTTTCCGTTGGAATCCATAGTTCTCATGGCGGCCCAACACTTTAATCCTGTCGGCTAGGATTACACGGGTTACTTCCTCATATACATATGAGTTCATTTCAACCCTCCAACCTTGAATATGTAAAGTCGAATTTACGTGAGCTTCCACAAAAATGAACAGCTTCACGACTTTCAAGTCTTCCAACCACTTGATCCTTTTTAGGTTGGTCTGTAGATAAGCAAACCGGTGAGCGGCTATATAGTAGATTCCTGAAGACCCCATCCATCTTCGTTCTATGTATAAAGGTGATGGATTATAAATCTGCTCCAGGATGTTCATCATCCCAATTCTTTGTCTATAAAGCGGAGAATGCATTGCAGTCATAAACATCACCCGAAATACCAAAAACTTGTTCCACGCTTCATAATTCTACAAGACAGCATTGAAGGTGAGAAAATGTTTGGACAGCAACAATTTCTTTACTTCATTTTATTGAGATCTCATAAAAACAATTCCATTGTTTGTCGGCTCTAATATCAACTTGTAACATGTCCCCTAGTATCATCCAAGACACATCTTAGCAGTCCATCGGAAAGGATGTCTAGAAAACTCTGCTCGACACTCCCATGGAATGTTACGGGTTTTGCGATCTAGGTCTTTCCACGTCTGCCACGTAGCGGAAGTATCCTGGACGTTCCCACTTAGGATTGATCGGAATTAGGGTTTTCCTGATTGGTCATTAGCTAAAAGCAACTAGCATCAGACCCGAGCGAACTACTTTACGCAGAAACGCCATGTCCGAAGCGGATTCACGCTACACTTGGTTCAAGGAGAATGGGAAACGAGAGAGATACAAAGCTCAACCTCTCTGCCATAAGGCATAGTCCCATTCCGTTCCCCTAAAACATCGTAAATTGGGTAAGACATAACTCTAGGTCATTGTTCTCGTTATATGTTTTGATGATGATGATCATCCTGCTGTTCTTCGAGATTTTTGAGAAAAGTTCCCAGCTAACCGGGACCACCCAACCGTAGGACCGACCCATGGCTCATCCTCCACACTTTCCTCGATTTGTTTTAGTTATGTAATTATCTAACACATTAATTTGACATATAACAATCAGCTTCTTTAATTAACCCTGTTAAGCACTGGTTCCTTCACGTAATCTTATCACGTGACATAGAAAAACAATATCAAGCAAGTTCTTTTAACATTTCATCATTTTATCTTTGAAATACAAGGAGTTCCGCCCGTAGGGTTGTCCATAATCCGCCCGAAGGCTATCTAGTAATCCCTAGGGATCACTATTCCAAGCTTCCACCCGTAAACTAGTATGCGGGCCTCGAGATCCAATCCCGAGTCACATTAGCCTCTTATGCAGGACCTGGAAGGCGAGGGATTTACGGCCAGAGCCCCCCTAGCACCCAAGCATCCTCCTACTCCAAGTAGAACTCAACGGAGAGACCTCTCGCGGCGGGTTCGGTCCACGTTCCCGGCGCGGTCAACAACCCCCTTGGTTAGGGTCAGGCAGGCAGTCGGGGGTAACTGAAGCTGCCTCTCCCTTCAAGCCTTTAACCTCAAGTATAGGTACTCATTTAATTTGTAATTCAAACATAGCCCTAAAATCTCTAGCAAGCACAAACATTTCCGTTAATCAACCGAGTTGTTTGGCAAACTGCTAAGGAAGTGTTCTTTCCTTTTGAGTGTATCAGCACTCGTTCCCAAGGTGTCTTGTAAATTGGCAAGATCTTTTACATTCCGATGTAGGGCGTACCTTATTAACCCAACTTGGTCAACCCTAAGTTCCTTAGATATGCTAGTTTCCGGTTTACAACTTTCCTTATTTAGGAGGATATCCAAAAATACGTCTTTTTGCAAGATAACTTGTGTAGGGATCTGCCATCCATGATGAGGGTTTTTACCCTTTCTCCTTGTGAATCAATCACAAGACTAAATGATTTCGTACTTGTTGCACAAGTCCTGCGATGGAATAATCTGTTTATATCCTTTAAGCTGACGTATGTCAGGCCTAGGGTTTCTTCTTTTAAGAACCTTAGGGACAAACCCTAGTTCCTTATCTTTACGAATTTATTGTCCCTACAGTAAGGAAAGTAGTCAAGTGTTTAGGGTATGAATGTTTCTATGTTTAGATTGGTTCAGTTATCTTTTGGAAGGTAATATTAATCGTCTTGTCATGGTTTTGCTATCCTTGTGACAATTTACTTTCCAGTCAATACAGTTTAATTTAACTTCCGTTTTCCTTAAAGATGAACTCATGCCAAATAACAACATTTGCCTTGCTAAGATCTGCAATTAGAAAAGATAACTTCCTAGTAATTTGAGCATCGAAAGAAACCCTTCATGAATTTAACCATTTACAATGATTCGTTGCGAAATGAATAAGACTAATGGTGCAAGATATAATTTCTACACCTTAGGATTTAACTAAAATATACTATTATAGTAAATGGATAATCTTGCTCGTAATTTATAATGCTTGATGCAATTTGAAGAAAACTAAGTTCTATACATTATCATTCATAAGCTAAACTCCTTCGTTACAAATAACTCGAACAAATATATCATATCCTTAACAATTTCTCTTTGCATGATCGACTTAAAACCGAATTAAAGCCAAGAAGAAAAACCTGGTTTTGGGGTGAGATATCCACATGAATACCGGGAGATGACCCTCCCGCGGCTACGCCTTGGACTTTCTTAGGAGGCATTGCAATTGTAGTCCTTCAGACGTAGAAGAAGCTTTACAACTTCTCCTTAGAATTCCACTGTCGCTCCCTTGCACCGTTCGTCAAAGTAGTTCTTGGAAGGCTCCCCCCTTGAATTCGGGAATTCGAAAGGGTGTTTTAGAAGCTGTTACAACTAAGACCCATTGAAGCCATGGGGAAGGCTTAATGGCCTTTGTAAGCTCGCACGAACGGGAATAAAAAGGTGTGGAAAAGACACAAGGTGTGGAAGCAAACTCCAAGGAAATATAGTAACCGCAAGGATTATAAGTGAGGTCGAAAGACCTTGGGTTAACTTGGAGGGAAGGGGTTTCAATACAACATAAGGGAAGGGCTAGGGAAGGATCTAACACGGAGGTGTTGTAGGCTTAAGGGATAAGAGGGGTGATAAGACACGGGGGAAAAAAAGTAATAAGACCCTTAAGGTCTTCGTGCTTTTAGGGGGAGTGACTTCAAAGTGAAGGTAAGGGTTTTTTAGTACGAGGGTGAAATGGGGCTTAAAGGTTTTTAAAACCGGGGGGGAAAAAAAGAGGGCTTAGAGGGATTAAACCGGGGGGAAAAAGGGGTTTTAAAGGGATTAAAAACGGGGGGAAAAAGGGGGCTTAGGGGGATTAAAACCGGGGGGAAAAAAGGGGGCTTAGGAAGCCTAAGGGTTAAACCTTTTATGAGGGGGGGAAAGGGGGCTTATGAAGCCCCCTTAGAAGCTTCCCCCAAGAAGCTTCTAAAGCTTCTGGGGCCACGTGGGGGGGGAATTGACTACGGCAGCACCGGATTCTCCTCTTTCACGACCACGATCAGTGCCTCCACTCCTCCTCTCCCTCTCAACAGCGGCATCGACTAGAAATTCGACGGCGTGAGCAGCTGCTCCTCCGCATCATCAGCGTGTCGGCGTGCACTAGAGTGTCGGCTCTCTTCCTCACAGTCATCTCTGGCTTCCCACCTTATGGCAGTGGCGACGGTACCCAGGATGCATGGGTGGGCAAGGCAATTTTAGCATGCGACGACCTCCCCTTTATGCACCTCGGCAGCGCCTCAGCCCCTCACGATGCCCAGCGTCCCCGACTGTTTCTCTCAGCTTTGTCTCCTTCACCATGGGAGGACCCTTTTCTCCTCACGACGTCCCCCTCGATTTAAATAGGGGAGGGGAGGGGGATCCTCCCTCCCTACCTGTCGACTCCATGGTGATCCGTAATGAGGAAGCTCCAGCAAGGAGCTTTGCTGGCCATTCTATTTCCCTCCCCCTCCAGCTCGTCAGTCGGCTGGGGGATAAGGGGGAAAAAAAAATTTTCATTAATCCAATTTCTTTTTTTATTTGAGACAGTTTACGCGTGTGTCTCGGAATATTACAGACTCTTAATCCTACTTTCAATCTCAATTGTCATAATCAAGCTCACTAACGTAAGAGGAATAATCATATATAACTCAAAAAGAAAAGAAGTAAGGAATAGGAACTCCCTATATCTACATGGTTTGTCTTGAAGCATTATGCAACTTGTTTTTGCTCTAACTTTCTCCTACAAACTCAAAATATGAACATTCGAGTACTCAAATCGACTAAAACAGACTTAATTGACAAGGTAGCATGGGTAGAATTGCAAAAGTAGAGTTCTTGTAAGAGAAAATAATGATTTTTAGGTTGATCATCATAAAAATCATATTTTTTGTTTTTTATGACTCTTCCATGCTATTTAAGGATTTTCTACATATTTTACTTCAAAAATTTATAATATTATTTATTAAAAATAAAAAACACATATTTTAAGAATATAAAAATATCAATTATAATAAATATTATTATATATAGCTTCTGTAGACTATAATTTAAATAATACTACTAGTAATAAGTATGTGGATATGCATTTTGATGATAAACTCTTTATTTACTATATTACAATCATTTATATAATACTATAGACAAGTTTTCACATGGACATGTCATAGACTTAATATGTTTAATAGTTTTACAAAAATTATCATTATATTGTGTTCCATTGCCACAACCTTATTCCTTGTTGGGTTACAATAAATTGAGTGTAATATCCCGCCGTGAGACCCCCCCCCCTAAAATCAAATTAAACAAAAAAAAAACGCCCCCTATCCATGCCAGCTGGCAGCTGTCGAGGACATGAAGACAATGATGACGACGAGTTCGATGGGGGCGAGGGGCACACGTGTGCCACCTCCAACCCCCCCCCCCCCCCCCCCCCACTATTCCTTGCTTCCCCTTAATAGGCACAAGGTGACAGGTAGTGTGGGGGTCCTGTGAAGTTAAGGACCCCTTAGCATAGCATTCCCCCCCCCCCCCCCCCAAATTAATACCCATCTTTCCCCTATATAATCCCCTCCTTAATCAAGGGATAACACACTATTCTGCTCCCCCTTGCTACCAACTTGTGTGTGTGTGTGTGTGTGTGTGTGTGTGTGTGTGTGTGTGTGTGAGAGAGAGAGAGAGAGAGAGAGAGAGAGAGAGAGAGAGAGAGAGAGAGAAGAGGGCTTAGGAAATCTCCTTCCTTCCCTCTCTTGAGAAGAGGCTACAACTACCCTCCCTTCCTCACGATTCCCATAATCTCTCCATCATCTACTTCTCTACATGGCATAAGGTTGCAGAAGTCAAGCAAGCATAGGAAACTCTAGCCCAAAGGAGTGCTCTGGGAGAGAAGGAGGGCCGCATTCCGAGCTCTGAAATGGCCCCGAAGCGCAAACTCTCCCAAGTAATTGAAAAAGTCGCAACCACGAAAGGAGGATTGAGCAAGGTCTTCGCCGCTTATATGAATGGGTTTTCGGGTTTAAATGCTAATTTGACACTCCAAAACTAGGTACCGTTATGATGTCTAGTCCTATGAACACAATAGTAAAACATAATTGTCATAAAAAGAAATCATACTTTTGCATTGCGTAAATTGCTTAACTGGAAAGGTAGTTTGTAAAGG
Source organism: Lygodium microphyllum (assembly GCF_053477565.2). Taxonomy (NCBI): domain Eukaryota; kingdom Viridiplantae; phylum Streptophyta; class Polypodiopsida; order Schizaeales; family Lygodiaceae; genus Lygodium; species Lygodium microphyllum. Next base: position 70,641,331 of record NC_141158.1, read on the forward strand.
CTTAATGACCATGATTTGCCATGAATTGATTAAGCATCTATGGGTTGTTGCAATACTGACCTGAGTATGAGGCTCAAATTTTTGCAAGTGCAACTTAGGTTGCAAATGTATATAAATATATCGTGTAAGTTGATTGCACCCTATATACCATTAGAGTGAATTAACTTGCATTTACATTGAGCATGATGAATTCATTACCTCACATAAAGAAAAATATAAGTCACAATTTATGAATTGCATAAGTCATTGAGATGAATTTCCAAGAACGAAAGCTTTGCATTGTATCATCAACTTAGGAAAGACTTGCATTTGGATTTGCGTGGCATCATGGATAGTTTCAGTTGCACTACATAATAGGGATTCATCTTAAAAGATAGATTTAAGATGCACATGTGAATTGCTAAGCTTAATTGCAAGAGGCAATTCAGTAAATGAAACCCTATATGATAAGGCTAGGGTTTAATTTGACTTAGTTAGGGTTTAATTGTAAATAAGTCAAATTATTGTTACAATCATATGTTGACTTAGAGTCAAGTAAGCACGCTCTTTGATCTCTATCCTAACAACTAGCCATGATGAGACCAAAACAACCTTGGAGATATCATTTTTAAAATACGATACAACTCGAAGCCAATACAAGAAAACTTGAATGTCATATCCACAAGAAAGAACGACCGTACGCCACATGGCATTCTATGCTCGCAACTCTTTAAGGATTGCAAAAGGGATTAGTGTACTATTGACTTGTGAGAGGAATGAAAAAAAGTTCATGTTATCTTGAGGGAATGAAACCCTAGGGTAAACTTAGAAACTGTGATAAAGTTCTAAGGTGGGAAAATGGTTACCAACTCACCAATTGAAATCCTAGTTTGAGTCATCTAAGACATGTGACCTTAAGATAAGAACCTCGGACTAAAGGTTAGAAAAAAAGGGGAACTACCATCCAAAAACTATCGAATATAGATCTAATAGCATAACTACTCACTCCTATCACATAGGATTGAGGTCAAAATGAGGGTATCCTCTATCCCTCAGAAGGTTATGGAAGTTGATATCAAGGCAAGAAAAAACCCAAAAAGGGGTGAACACTAGGTGTTCAAAAATAGGAACTCCACCTTAGCAGTGAGGTGGACAACTCGAGAAACCCTAGATGACAAACCCTGTAACATTCCATGGGAATGCCAAGCAGTGTCGCTTAGATTCAACCGCCAAAAATGTGCCTAGACAATTCATTTGAAATTTTTTTATTTTGCTCCCATTTCTTGGGAAAATATTTTGGTCAAACTACCTTAGAGGGCATTTTTGAAACCTCAAAATTTCCCTAATGTTTGCTATACTTCCCTTCATTCTTATCTCCAGGGTGAAGTTTATGATTTCTTATTTTGAAGGAGGGATCATCCAATTCTTGGATTTAAAAAAAACTTTGTAGGGAGATAGACAAGCCACTTGTGGGCAAAGTTGGTTGCATTTCTATTTAGATTGAGTATGCATTGTTGCGACCTTCCAACATCCATTAAGAGATAGTTTGGTACATAGAGAGCTACTTCTCAAAACAATTCCATATGTTTTTCTTTTACTCTCACTTCAAGAATTCTCATGGTTGATCCTATTGCTCCAAAGAGGATGAATAAAGGTAGCCAATAGAATGTGAGATAGTTTCATGATGCTCTCTTTTCTTATTAGTGAGATCTCTATCTAGTGTACCAAGGATGCCATTTTTGCACTAAATGGCTTTGTGAAGGCTAGGCAAGTTTTTGGATTACATTCATTGTGAGAAGTGGTTGTTGACAATCCTTTTGTAAGGTCCTGCCCTTTTATTTTATGAGGAATTTATATCACAACACCACAACATCATTTAGGGACAACAACTCTAAGACCTAAAATTTTGGAGTAGTTGACATGAGCTATAGATTCTCTTTTAGAAATGGAATTTGTACTTTACCTCTTTATTGTTGTTGAGTTTTAATATAGATCTACTAGTTTATTTTTAGCTAGAGCAACTTAGGTAAAGTGTTTTGATAGTAGTCAAACCAATAGTCAACATGACGATTAAAGCATTAGTAAATTATGTGAATCAACATTTTTGAATATCATGTCCACATAGGATTTGGAGAGGAACAATAGTTTTTTGCCATACCTTAATTGTTTGATAGTTTCTCTAGTGAGGATTGTAGGAAATGTATGTAGCTCAACTTGATCACAACTTGTCATTGAATTTTCTATAGTATGACTTGGGAATCCTTTTGTAGATGTTGGACTTTTAGCTATTATCCATATTAAGTCTACTTGTGATCCACATCAAGACGGTAATACCAGGTGTAAATGTCATTGTCATGTGTTTGACACGAAGAGGAGAAGATTATGCTACAATTTTTTTATGTGAAAGATGGCAAGGATTTTTGGGTAACTAGTCTTATATCTAGATTATAAAAGTTAGATAGGTAGTCCAGCTTGAATTAATAATACAAGGAAATTAATCTCTTTGAATACTAGAGTAGGAATAATAGCAAAACCCTTAGCATCAACACAAGAAATGCACATTAGCTATCTTTAATGTTGTAAATAAGTTTGGGTACTAATTCCACAATCTAATTATTACCAAGGCAACTTGAAGACATGTACTTGGCTTTATTGTGCATACAACTAAAACCTTTGCCTTCAACCTTCTTGTTTGTTTACTGAAGCACTTAAAGACTATGGACTTGAGATTAGATTTTTTTCAATACTCAATTTGAACTTCACATCCTCAAGCAAGGCTATTCATTTAGAGAATGCCTTTTCCAAATGGATATATTCAATTCAAGGAGTAATCGGATTATTCAGCATTGGTACAATTAATCCACTACTCAAACTCATTTGCTTTGGTAATGACATATCCAATCAAGTAGAGGTAGCTAGTGCATTGAGAGCACTCTTATTAACTTCTAAGGAAGAAAGGTGGTTTTTGTATGATATTGGTGCAATAACTCTCTTTGTAAGTGTCATAGTAGTACCTTCAAGGGTATCCATGTAGGGAAAGTATGTTGATGCATTGCAAGAAAATACAATGGCTACTCTAGACAACATTCTTGATAGTATGTCTCGTGTGATCATAATCATAAAAAAGGGAAATATGTTTAGCAATCCAAAAGATCAAATGGATTATCTAATTGGTATACTAGCATATCACTTATGGTTTTTTATGATACCAAGGTGAGGGTAGAAAGCAGTAGATGTAGTTACGATACACCTAATGTATTGTGCTTCTCAATTGGTACAACAATGTATTCTACAGCCTCTCACCAATCTTTATGGTAATATTATTTTGCAAGAAGGCCTAGATCATGAAGAAGGCAAGAAATCCTTGATTGACTTGATAAACATGGCTAATACAATAGTTCAAAACGATTTAATGAAATTTGTGAGAATTTTGATGCACTTGTGGCATAGATCTTTGGCAATATTTTAGAGGCAAAGATGGAGTTTAGCTACTCATGTTCTTACTAGGACTATCACAACAACAACAAGAATATGTTGTAGCCCTACTCTTCATTTTTACTAAAGAGGTTAATGCTAAAAAGTGGGCATGGGTAATCACAACTGTAGATGGCATACTTCCATTAGTCAAGCTACTTGAGATTAGTTCTACTAAGGCTAGGGAAAATGTTGCTATGATAATCATCAGTCTTTGATGAAGATATTAGAGCTTTTGGAGAGATGGTAGAAGATATTTTGTTAAAGAATATTAGTTCAAAAATAAAAATGCTTGCTCTAAATGTTGCTTGGTCTAGTCACAACAAAAGAGTTCAAGCACATTTACAACAAGAAGTTATATTGGAGCCAATTAATAGTGCTAATGCAGTAAAGAAGCTACATGAACCTTGGTCAATGTTGACTACTTCAAGTCATGATAAGAGTAGCTCATTGGATCCTCATGAGAAGAAGGACCTTCATTTCAAATGTGAGGTGAAGATTTGGTAGGACCATGAGTTTAAATGCACCAATGAAGAGGTGGTAGTCAAGAGTACATAGCTCATGGACATCAAGGACACCTACAGAGTATCTTATCCTCTCCATTACAATTTTGAACTGCAAGTAATAAGTCCTTTGTTTCCTTTTTTAAATACTAAAAAACATCCAAGTAGGGATGGATTGTAATGGAGAAGAAATAAGGAAAATAAATAAGTGGAGAATTAGAAACATGGGAAATTTAATATTATCCACAAGGAAAGATATATAAGATATAAGGAGGCTTATTTTTCATCACTCATTGATCAATAATACAAAATCTATTTCATCTTCTTCATGTTCCTTACAAAACTTTCATGGCTGTCCATTATTTCTCTCACCTCTTTTTTACATTCTCTCTCCTTGTTTAGTCTTTCTCTCTCTTTTGCACTCTTATCTCTCCTCTCAATTCCCTTTCTTATAAGCGATATAATTGATGAAAAATAAACCTCCTTACATCTTGTATATCTTGCCCTAACTAATATTATATTTCCCATGTTTCTCATTTTCCACTTATTTATTTTCCTTATTTTTTCATAGTTTTAGCACCATTAGTGGCTTGAAAGTTGCTCCTTCCTTGTTAGCATTGAAAGGTGGATAAGTAAGAATCTTAGGAACATGAGCTTGTAAAGTATGCCTTCCATTAATATCATCATTTTGTCGTTGCTTGTGGTATCTTCCTATTGTCAAATTACTATTCAAATGGATGTTCTCTTCGATGTTTCTTTCATATCTCTTGACAAATTTATGGCCTTAAAGAGAGTGGTAGGGGATTGTACCATGACATTTGCTGATCGGATAGGATCTAAACCATATAGGTACTTATGGAGCTTTGCATAGTCACTCATGCTCTCAATGTATGTAGTGAGATTTAAAAATTATCTTGTATACTCATGTACAAGGAGTCCTCTTTGCTCCAAACCATACCATTGTTGGGCAAGCTTCCCTTTCTCCAGCAAAGATACAAATAATTGTGCCATAAGCATCTAGAAAGCTTCCTATGAATCAACAAGTTGGTTTTCTCTTTTGATTTATTGCCATCATGTATGAGCAAATCCCTTTACATGTAAGGTGGCAAAGTCTATTTCCTTGTCATCATGTCTCGGAAAGATGCCCAAGTGTAAGACTCTAACTTGGAAAGTCACTGTTCAAGGTCCAAAGGAGATGATGATTATATATTCTACTTTTATATAAATATTTTTTCTCTCAACTCTTGTTCATGAAAGGAAGGCTATTGATTAATGGGCTAATCATATTATTACTCATTTTGATTTCCATTATTTAAAAAAGTCATTCCCAAATATGGCTAAAATATTTACTGAAATCTCCTTCTAGATAAAGGACCTATTTGTGTTTGAAAGTTCAAACCATTTGTATTTCCCACATAACGTTAAAAATGGCACTTTTTTTAATCCATGGATTAAGTAAAGGGCCAAAACGATTTTGCCACGTGGACAAAAATATGGTATTCTTGTCTCCTCTACTGTTGAGATAGTAAGTTCATTTTGTGGTTCTCCCCTCCTATTTAGCCGAAATCTTCAAACCCTCACAAGTTTTGGTAGTCCCAATAGCCCCTATTAACTAATAAAAGCTGACAAAACCTGTGACAAAGACATGACAAAGTTAAGTTAATTAAGACCATTTTGAAAATCGGGAGAATTTTCAAAGTTCTTGGCACTCGTAGTATTTTTAATTTGTCTCCTTGACCTCTCTCTTTAGGTTTCTTTCTCTACACATTGTCTACATACTCATTGTCTTTTACATGGTGTCCACAAGGCGTCCTTCTCATTCCATAAACTCTTGCACCATGTATAGCAAGAGCACAAATGGAGAATGGAAGCCCAAAACATTTACTATAAATGATTGGGTTACAGTGCTACCATCTTGCAAGGGCTCTCACAGAGTGAAAAAAACAAAACAAGGGGATATCAAATATCATTGGCAGGGACGTATCTTTGCCTTCCAAACCACGCCTCAAGGCCGGTTTGCTCTGGTACAACATGTTTACATGGCTAGAGATATGCACTTGGCTCCACGGGAATGTTTTTCCTAGCAAGCACACTGTAAGTTTGACTTGTAAAATATACTTGAGTATATGGTTTTGTTTGAAGCATATGCTAAATAATGGATTGTTGGTTGTAGATATCTTTCCATTAACAAGTTTTGAGTGGCAACCTGTGGAGAGCCTCAGCGGCATATTCCATGCCATTCATAAAAATTTGCAATCATTATTTATGCTTATTAGGCTACGAGTTTTTTCATGAAAGTGGATTTTTTGTGTATTATGCACAATACGTGGTTCCTTCAAGATCAGGTGTGTATGGATACCTTGAATATCTGCAATTATCAAGACTCTCATCTTTGGATTGGGAGATGCCTGATGAAGCAACAATGGAGAGCTTTAAACTCAAAATTGCTCAAGATATTCAAAAGGCTATGACTCTTGAAAGGATCTCAAGAAGAGTACGCTTATCATGGTTTTTACCCTTGCATGTTTTTGTAGCTTGCTTTAAAACAACATGTTTACAACGGACAAAAGTTTCATGGCTAAACAGAAATTTTTCAGAGGAAGATTTGGACAAAATTTTAAGTCTATGTTGGAAAGTCAAGGAATCTGACCACAAAAGTGACTTTATAAGGTGCAATGTGTGCCCTCAATCATTGGGTTTATCCTATAATATATATTGACAATCTCTTATTATAGGTTTTGATTACAAAAGATACAAACTTAGATTGGGTGCTTGGGTTCCTTTAGATTCAAATATTGATTGTAAGACATTGAAACTTACAGTGCAAGTTACTACACAAGAAGTAAAGGAGGTGAACATTACTTCAAAATGGAGTCTTAAGGATATAAGAGATACCTTGGATTCTAGACAATGTTACTCCTCGATATAAGTTCAAGGTAAATGGTGTTGTAATTGGAAAAAGAGCTAAGAACTCTGTATCATGTATGTGTTGTTTGCCTCCTAGTGTTGTGAGTTTCAGACCATAAATATGCATAATTATTTTGAATCTTTCTTTTTCTCACAAATATTGCTTCCAAAAACATGGAATTATACACATTGATAAGTACTATTTAAAAAAACATTGGTATAATCTTTGTAGTGATTTCATTATATCATGAGTTACAAAATTGCAGTACAATTTAATAAGAAAGACTTGGTACAAGATTTATAATTCTCTATGATTCTATGAACAAAAAATCATCTTTCATGGGTAAGATCAAAATGACATATCATTACAATTTGGTTTAGAATATTGCACTACATATGTATACACAATGGGGAATGTTACTTCAATACAAATAGACAAATTGATAATTATAAGGCTATTCTTTAGCTTCTCTTTGATATTTGGCTTCCCCATCCTCATGCTGTTCTTTAGCTTCTCCTTGATCTATAACTTCTCCATCCTTAAGACTTAACTCCTTCTTTGGAAAATTTGCTTCATCTTCCATACTTTCATCCATCTCATCACTAGTTTTCCCTTAGTAGGTGTTTTCTTTGGTTGCTCAAAGAACTTAATTACCTTAGGCACTCTTTTCTCATTGGGCTTTAGAGGAGATTGACTAAATTTCAATGGAGAAAGCTTAGGCATGCCCTTCATTTTGGGCCCCTTTTGTTTGGACCTTGGAGACTTCTTTTTCTTGGTGGTTGCCATTTTCTTGCCTTTGTCCTTCGTTGTTGCCTGTCCTTTGGAATTTTTAGCTAGGAGAGGGGAATTTGGGTCCACCCATGTAATTGTCCTATCTAAAACTAGTTCAATATACCTCTCCCATATCCACCACATGTATGACTCACAGTAGTCTTTGCAATGTAACAAAGCACACAAGTTATTTGAAGTACCAAGAAACTTTCACCATAAAAATGATAAAGCATAGGAGACTTACATCCATCCCCTCTACATTCAGTAACTTTGAATCTATTATCCTCGAAGCATTTGAAACCACTCTCCAACCACAACTATGTACGTCATTTTGCAAGGGGACCTCTTGAAGCACAAGCTTGAAAGGTCTCTAAGGATGAGCACTGCTTTCAAAGCTGGTGTCCAAGTGGGTAGTAACAAGTCTAGCAGCACTGCACATATTAACTTATTAGAGAATATTATAAACTTTATCCAATAAAAGATAAAATAAAGAGTGTTTATTGACAATACATCTTTGATTGGCCATGGATTCCTGAAAGAGAATTCATAAAAAATGACCTCTCTTGCAAGAATGTCGATATAGATTAGGCTCGACCAAAACACAAGTGAGAAATAACCCTAAAGACAAATCATCAAGAGATAGAATGTTGAAGAAAGTACCTTTCAATATATGGAAAAAAATATGATGGTTTGTGAGACTATCAAAGTGCTTTAAAAACCTTGCAATATTTGAATCAGATTTTGAAAACAAATCCACAAAGAGAAGTGGATCAATAACAAATATACTCTTAGAAATATGAATGCTAAGAGAAGCAACATATGCCATGTATGCAACGTAAAGAATGAATAAGAGAATGAGTGCAATATAAGGCCCCTTGGAAAAATTCATTATAAATACAAAGAAGCAAAAGACCTTACCTCAAACAACAATAAACTACTGAATCTATTAGTTGAGTATTCTTTTTCTCAAATAGGATCTTATCCTTTGGAGAAATGCTAAGGTAGTCTTCTTTCTCAAGAGTAACAGAAACATTCACGACCATTTGGCCATATACTTTTCCCATCCTCTCGTAGTTCACTGGGCCAAGAGACAAAGTCTTTCTCTGCTAGATCAATTCCTCATTTTCTATTATCTCTTTCCTTTTCTCCTCCAAGAAAACCTCCTGCTCACTTGCAACCCTTACAGGATACAAATGTGTGACCTCTTCAATCTTGGGTGCTGGTGGCTCTTTCTGCTTTCTCTTGGGTGGAACATTGAGGAATTCAAATGCCTTTTGATCAATCGATGGAAGAGGCTTCAAATTTTTGTCAAACCTATATCTAAGTCTACTAACCATACCAAAGTCTTTATTCATTAATGTAATTCGATGTGCATGGGCAGCTGCAATATAAATATCATTCATAAAATCTATTAAAACATCCTATGTTGCCTCTTGTAAGCATAGTAGGGAAGACAACTGACATCTCTTGTTGAGGTCATCCATAGAAGCAATAGAGGACAACTTATCAGATATCTCCTTGACCAGTCTAAAAAATGCAACCGTAGTAATGAGGTGACTAGTTGACTTTTGAGCTTTCTTGATCTCTACAAAACACCTCTGCATGTAAAACCATCTTGAATTTCTCTTATTCCTCACAAGGGCTTCCTTGCCAAGCTGAACTTGAGGAGAAGTTGAGGGCTCTTACCAGATGACTTGTTCTCTGAGGATTCACCTTCACATACTTTACCAGATAGTGTAACAAGGATAACAATTTCTTCAATTGTCTCCTCAACAATTTTCTCACAACACCTTCTTCAAAAGATTTTCTCACCAAGACCTTCCTTGCAATTTGTTTTGTCCTGGTCATTGAAACTAAGAGGTCATGATAAGGAAGGTAAATACGAAGACAACTGACTCCCATCGTGCCAAAACAAAGACTAGATGGAAGCTGGCCTTGAGCTCCTTCTCCTTGCTTTGCACTAAAGGTTGGCCCAATACAACGCGATAGCATGAGTTTGAGTTCCTTCTTTGCCCTTACCGCTTGGTATTGGGGGATTCCAACACAACATGAACGCACAAGTTCCAACACAACGCGAATGCATGCCCTCGCTTCGTATTTTCCTTGCTCACAGTGAAGCGCGAGAAGACAAGAAGAAGCTTCTTCCTTGCTCCTCTTCACTTTGTATTCTCTATAGCTCCAATTCAACACGATGAGGGTTGTTGCTAAATTTGGTGAAGTATGCTTTCGCACTGTTTTGGACAACTCGGCAACTTTCAATGTCACCAACATCGGACGTACGGATACGTCAGTACTATTGGACGACAACAATTGTGACGTAAGGTGTGAGTTTGCATTCGCGCCAACTAAGAAGCTCTTATATACTTGCACTTGCTGATGTCCATGTGTCATATTCTCATTGGTCATTTTATTAGGGTTTCTAGAACATTCCTTCTTCCCCCCCCTCACACATGAGTAAAACTATGCTCAATAGTTTATACAATTCATACAATTTTAAAATATTAACTTAGTACACACCATATAATGTGTGATAGAGCATTTTTCCCATGCTTTCACCATGTTTTCGTAGAAGCTATGCATAGCATTGATAAATTCTTGCTTATCTTCATTTTTAAACACCATCTTGCAAAGTAAGGGAGCCAATTTGTTAAGACTTATCCAAACCTTAACTTTGGCCAACCTTGTTTTTCCTCCATTACTTCAATCAGGAACTGCAAAATGTAACTTTTTTCACCCATCGTAGTCCTGCAGCCTAAGAACCACGACATTCCCTTCCTCATTGATGGGTGCTGAGAGAAACTTCCTAGCCTTTGCTCCTCCAAAGCAAGGCTTTTTTGGCAAGTTACCATATTTTCCCGATCTCTTCTCATATTTTTCAATCGTCACTTGTTGATGCTTGTGTAGCCCAATTTCTGATAGCACTCGCTCCACATTCCTACATGTTGCAATGGCTTCTTTTTTTGGTTGCATCCTATAAGCAAAGCAAATGTATTCATATACAAGTTTTTCCATGATTCTGACAAAAGCATGCAATGAATAAATGTGAATATGATCCAATGGAATGTTGAAGATGGGCTTCCAAGTGGGATCTTCTCTATTGCGCGTCAGTGCAGAACTTGTCACCCTTTGCTAGTTCTTCTTTCCGTCCTTTCCTTCCACCCTCTCTATCAAGAAATATAGGCATGGATTCTTTTTATTTGCACCATTGGAGATTCCACACATGTATTTTAAAGTTTTCAAGTCTCCTGCAAGATGCCATTCAACTAAGTATTGACCATACCCTTCAACCGAGAGCATCTCGCCATTTAGGAACTTCAAATCCAGCGAGCCACCACACATGGCGCTCAGATTGAACACTAAAGTTCCGTAGGTTGTTCTTGTCGAATTGTAAAGCTCTATTCATTAGAGTTACACTAACTTTTTCAAGCTTTACGCCTTTGATGACCTCACTTTCATCTAATTTTATAACAAACTGCAATTTACCATTACATTCCTCGACATATTTTAGTACATTACCATTTTCGATTGCACCTAGTACAAATCTAAATAGTAATTGTTGAGTTCAATAAACTTCACCTCATATGCATTTTTGATCCCAACCTTTAGTATTTCCATGCATTTAACATGCATGGGATCTCCTATCAGCTCCAAAACCCTTGTATTAAGTTGTCGTTGGGCCTCTATTAACTTTGAACGTTGAGAAAGGGGCACAATTCTATTTCTCTTCAGCACACGATCAAACCCAGTCTTCACACCTTTGAATATCTTTGAGTAAGTCATTATGCTAATACCGGCCTTGTCACAAATAGATTGTGCATCCACAACTAAGAAATCATTTGACACATCTTTTAATGTGCACTCAATCACCTTTTCCTTCACAACCTTAAACTTAGGATTGCTCAAAGCATTTTCCAAAATGTACTTGCCTTCAACAATCTACTAATACACAATCCAACCTCACCCTCACCTAGCTTCTCTTTCTAAGCTGCCTTACATGCTTTGATACATCGCTTCCACTGGCCGCTATTCACAATTAACTCATTGATTGGCTTCTTCTTTCATTTGTGCTCATGTGCTAGCTTATTGTTGATCTTTCTCAAGTCGTCCAATTGTGCCTTTGCCTCCTCATATGAGATACCAATGTCATGGATAGTGTCGTGCATTGAAATAATTTGATTGTTTTGTTGAATTATAGTGTCATTCAATTGTACCACTTGTCCTATGAGCTATTGTATATGAAGTTGATGTGTAGCAATCACATCATGGCAATTTTTTATGGTTGCTTGGCAAGTTGTAAATACTTTGAACGCTATCGTGATGCCATGCGGACATAGTGTGAAAAAGCATGGAATGTGTCATCATCCGACTTTCTTATTGATCAAGAGAGTCAATGTGATTTGAGTCATTAATACTAGTGTGAGTTGCACGAATTATCCAAAAATACTAGATTTTTGGATAATTTTAGCCTATTTTTTATATTATTTATTGCTTTAAAATCCAAAAATTTTTAAAAAAGATTCTAGATTAGGATGGCATGCAAAAAGCAAGTTGCTTTTTTAGCCAATTATGGGATTTTCATAAAAAAAGACAAATTGGCGAAATCGTGTGCGTCGCGATCTCTGTTGACAGGTTGAAAACTGCAGTTTGAACTGGAAGAGGAAGAAGGAGTGATCTTGGAGATTCGTGAGCAGGTGTCTTGAGGTTTTACCTGCCTTTCGGAGCCAATGAAGCCATCAGATTTGGGATCCGAGCAGCAAAGAAGGAGCTGTAATTTTGATGCATGTTTTGTCCTACAAAGAAACTCTAGAAGATCTAATGCTACCTAGAGATTGCTTCTGAGTAGTGCAAGGATTCGAGGTTCTTTCAATACATATTGATTCAATTCATTGTGCTTTGTCTTTGTCGTGTTTACCTCCTGTGTATTCTTTATCTTCTTTTCCATCTTTTATCTCCACTTCCTTCTACCTTTGATCCCCGGAGAATTTGACCTTTCGACAAAAACCCCTCCGACAACGCCTGATCATTGAGCTGCCTAGTATAACCGAGTAACCCATTTTCACCCTCGCACACATACTTTAGCAAATTTGTGATTCCTGAGAAAGTTGGAGGTCTATTATTTAAGGGGTCAATTGGGTAGATTCCCCCATCAACCCACAAATCCACATGTTTCAATCCCATTTGACTGTAACTCTGCAAAACTTGAGGGTTGACACTAGTATGTTGGGTTCTTTTGAATAATGGGGCATATTCAATCTCTACCTCAATATGCAAAGCTCCTTCTTTCCTATAATTTTGAGGTAAAACTCCAGTTGTAGAGGAGCTGTAATTTTGATGCACGTTTTGTTCTACAAAGAAGCTCTAGGAGATCTAATGCCTAGAGATTGCTTCTGAGTAGTGCAAGGATTCCAGGTTCTTTCAATGCATATTGATTTAATTCATTTTCTTTGTCTTTGTTGTTTTTACCTCCTATGTATTATTTATCTTCTCTTCCATCTTGTATCTCTATTTTCTTCTACCTCTTATCCCCGGTGGATTCGACCTTTCGACAAAAACCCCTCCGACATTGGTAAACTCGATGTGAAAGGTTGTCGGAAGAAGGAAAGACAAGATTGAAGAACCTTCGAACACAATCTCTAGTGATGTTTTGCAACAATTTGTGCAAAATATGAATATGCTTATGTAGGTACAACAACAACAACAACAGGTAATCCAGGCTTCTGCTCAAACAGAAAGTATTGTGATGAATGCTCTACAAGCAGTTGAGCATGAGATGGAGTTATTCAATGGCAAGAATATATCTGTATATGTACATACCTATGCTTAGAAGATGTAATTCTTTGGAGTGGCTCAACTTGCATGGAGCCGGTATTTTGTACGTGTTACTGTACATGAACTGAAAGCGCGGATTACTGAATTATACATGCAGGATGCTGACCGGGTAGCTTTCAAGAAGATACTCAGGGAAGAAGTTTATATGGAAGATACCACTTTGATTATGCGTAAGACTTTTCAAGAGTGGGTTTTACAAACTAATAGGGGCCTTGTGGGTACAAAATTGTTAAGACAATTTGAAATTCGATTTGAGCAGTTAGATCTTGCAGAACAGCAAGCTCTTGCAAGCCAAAAAATTTAATTGTTTCTATAGGCAGCTCATCCTGAGCTTCAAGAGAAGCTTGATGATTTGCTAGAGGATCAGACTACAGAGACAGTTTTGAAAACAGAGTGGAGACATATCAGGGAAGCTGTTACTGCACTTGTGAAGAAGCATAGAAGAAGAGAAAGATTGCATGTCTCTAGCTTGCCCACTGTTACGGGCAAGACATTTGATGTATCCAGTAAGCCACCTACTTCTATGGCTAACCCTATGGTTGTACCTGCTATTGTTCCCTCTATTAGGGAAGATGTCTTAGATGAATTGGTCAAAGGCATGTAGGATCTTCAACTGAAGGTTGCAAAATTGAATAAGAAAGGACAAGAGGAAAGGGGACGACCAGCAATCCCTAAGCTAGGAAAAATATGTATGTGGTGTGATAGTTTGCAGCATGAGAGAAAGGATTGTGATGCCTATCAGGAGGCCTTGGCACGAAAGCTCATCTTTTGGAAACTGGTGCACAGATCGGTCGCAGAATGCTCACGTGGTGAATCCCGGAAGGTCCCCAAGAACAATGAACTCTACCTTTTTGCACAAAAAACAATGTAAAAGCATGCACGACAAGAGGCAAGAGACAAATTGGGTTCAATCTCCCCCATGCCTTGTGTGAGCGCTTCACAAAGCATGTATTTTATGTATATTTCAATCTTCGTGCTCAATAATAGCCCAATTTACAAAAATATGACAAGCTTTTAGCTTTTGAGTTTGCTTTCTACAAAAATAGGAAAATAAAGCTAATGGACGGTGCCCATAGAGTCTGGCACGCCCAATCTCAATGTCCAAATAGAAATAACATATCCGTGCCCATAGGCGCATACAAAATAATAATCAATAATCGATGTCTCAATAGACATAACAAAATATAGACGTGGAGCCTATCAAAATATAGTCCAAAGGTCGAATACTCGCTAGACTCCAATGCTTTCCTCCGCCACTGCTGCTATCTCTACACATCAACTGAAGCATTCACAATCGTTAGTAAAATAATACAACTAAACCTACAAAAGTGAATACCTAGCAGTCTTCAGCTACATAAATAAATCAACTGGTTAGAAATAAATCCTAACCTTAATTTATTACGAGTGCGCACTCTAAACTCATAAACGTTTATTTATTTAATATGTATTTTGCGGAATCACCCGCTATGGAATCACCCATGTACACACTAAATTAATGAAACGCCCGAAAAGGACAAGCGTCCCCATCAACTTCTCGCACAAAGAATCCTCTTTGTGTATGAGCCCCGGTCATCTAAGTTTACGGAATCCACCGTAAAACTTCACGGAATCCACCGTGGCACGAAATCCACCGTGGAATATGCCTCCTGGCATCATACCCCCGGGGTGGGATAGCAATTGACCTCAATTGCTATTAGCTCAATGTGGAGCTAACAGAGTGGGGAAAGCATTTAAGTCTCTAGCGTGCATCCATTGTGCTTCCTCTACAGGATGGTTCTTAAATTTTACTAGATATCTAGAATACCTTCGGCCAGTTCTAGTGGTCATGTAGTCAGTGTCTATGATGGCTTCTGGTTCAAGTATTTCGGTCTCTTCCTCTAATAAAGGTGGGTTTTCATAAACAGAGTGGATAGGTAATTGGCCTCTAAATGGTCTCAATAAACTAATATGAAATGTATTATGAATTTTCCAATGAGATGGCAATTCTAACTTGAATGCATTATCATTAATCTTATGAATAATTCTAAAGGGTCCATAAAATCTAGGAGCTAATTTGACAACTGGATGTCTATCTACACTTTGCAGTCTACGCTTTTCTATTCTAAGCCAAACATAATCATCAACTTTAAAATTCATGGCTTGTCTTTTCTTGTTAGCTTGTTTGGTATATGATTATTGGGCTTTAGCAATCATATCCTTAACCTCATCAAAAATACTGTTATGCATAGTAGCAATATCATCAGCACTCTGAATTCTATTAGACAAAGATGCAACAGGGGTAGATAATCTATATCCATAAATGACTTCAAAAGGTGCTTTCTTTGTAGATGTGTGCGGTGTATTGTTATATGCAAACTGTAATAAATGCAAATGAGTATCCCATGTCTGAGGTTTAGAGATAGTATATGCACGTAAAAGATCTAGAATGGTACTATTTGTGGCTTCTGTTTGTCCATTTGTTTCTGGATGAAATGCAGATGAGAAATCAATCTTTGTGCCTAGATTTGCAAACAGTGTAATCCAAAAATTGTTACAAAATCTAGAATCACGATCTGAAATAATCACTTTTGGCAATCCATGGTTAGTAAAAATAGTTTTCAAAAATAATTGTGCTGCTTGTGATGCTGTTAAAGTTTTCTTACATGCAATGAAATATGCTTGCTTACTAAATCTATCTACAATTGTCCAAATCATGTCATGGTTAGATTTAGTATTTGGTAAACCAGTAATGAAATCCATAGAAATATGTTCCCAAGGTTTAGATGGAATAGACAAAGGCATTAGTAATCCATACTGTTTACCATGATGTCTCTTTATTCTTTGACAAATCAAACATTCAGAAACGAAATTAGATACATCTGCATCCATATGTGGCCAATAAAAATCTTCAGTTAACATGCGTAATGTAGAAATGATACCTCTATGACCTTGATATGGGGGACAATGAATTTCATTCAATACAAAAGATCGAAATGGAATAGTAACACACAGTCTCTTTTCAAAAAACATAAATCCATCATTATATGACAATGAATCAACAGGAATGAAATTATTTTGAACTAATTTTTGCCAATCAGAATGAAAAGTAATATCCTGGTGATATGTATCTTTCATAGCAATCAAAGAATCAAAAGATATGATAGAAATATTATGAATTGCAGGTCTTCTGCTCAATGCATCAGCAACTACATTTTCTTTTCCAGGTTGGTATTGAATGATAGGATGAAAACTTTGAATGAAGGAAGCCCATTTGATATGACGGTCAGAAATTTGGGGTTGGCTAAGTAGATGTCTAATGCTTTGCTGGTCAGTCTTTATCATGAATTCTGAACCCATTAAATAATGCTTCCACTGTTTTAATGCTTGTACAACTGCTAATAGTTCTTTGTCATAAGTGGAATATTTGAGCTCAGAGGGTTTCAGCTTAGAACTAGAATATGCTATTGGATGGTTGTATTGCATTAGTACGGCTCCTATTCCTGATCCGCTAGCATCGGTCACAACTAGAAAGAATGGTCTGTTAAAGTCAGGCAATTGTAGAACAGGGGCATTAGTTAATGCACGTTTCAGTAAATCAAAGGATTTCTGCTGAGTTTCAGTCCATTGATAAACAATTCCTTTCTTAAGAAGTTTGGTTAATGGTAAAGCAAGTAATGAAAAATTACGTACAAACTTCCTATAGAAACTAGCAAGACCAAGGAATGAGCGTAATTCATGTACATTTTTAGAAATAGGCCAATGCAATATTGCATCAATTTTCTTAGGATCAACTTTAATTCCTTCTTTTGATACAATATGTCCTAAATATTCTATTTCTGTCTTAAAGAATTCACTCTTGTCAGGATTTGCAAACAATTGATTTTCTTTCAGTAATTGAAAAACTAATGATAAATGCTCATAATGCTCTTTTTCACTTTGACTAAACACCAAAATATCATCAAAGAAAACAATCACACAATACTGATATTTCAAAAAGATACGATTCATCATTCTACTGAAAGTAGCAGGTGCATTAGTTAATCCGAATGGCATGACTAAGAATTCGTAATGGCCAAACTGTGTTCTGAATGCGGTCTTAAATATGTCAGTTCTATCTAGCCTCACCTGATGATATCCAAACTTAAGGTCAATTTTACTAAATATAGAAGATCCTTGCAGTTTGTCCATAAGGTCATCAACTCTAGGTATAGGATACCTATTCTTTACAGTGATCTTATTTAAAGCTCGGTAGTCAATACACATACGATAGGTATTATTCTTTTTCTTGACTAAGAGTACAGGTGCACCGAATGGAGAACTACTAGGTCGAATTAAGCCTCTATTTAGTAATTCTTCAACTTGACTCTGGATTTCTTTTTGCTCTATTTGATTGTGCCTATATGGTGCTTTGCAAGGTGGTTGTGTGCCAGGAATTAAATCAATCTTATGGTCTTCTGGTCGTGAAGGTGGTAAACCTGGTGGTAGGTCTTCTGCAAAACAGTCCTTAAAATATGCAAGAAATTCCTTATGCCTAGGGTGCATATGATTTTCCTTTGCGTGCAATTCATTCACCCAAATGAGATATGATTTAGTATTCTTGCGTAATGCACGTTTTGCTTGAGTATGCGAAAGCAGTGGAAAAATATGAGATGCATGCATACCATATAATGTAATAGGTTTTCCTTGAAAATTAATATTCATTGTGTGCGTGGAATAATCTATATTTGGATTATGCTGGTGTCTCCAAGGCATTCCTAAAATAATGTCGCTTGATTGTAATGGGACAACTAAGAAATTTCTTCTTTCAATATATGAACCAATTTGAATTTCTAAATCTTGAACTTCTTGTGTGCCATTGTACCTAGTGCCTAAAAATGCAGCTTTTATGCGATAATGCGTAGGTACAGTATGCAATTTCAATTCATTTACCAATTTTGCTGAAATAAAGTCATGAGTACTACCGTCATCATGCAAAATAGTTATTTCCTTTCCATGCACCATACATTTCATAGTCAACAATGAATGTGGAGTAGGCATACCTGGTAAAGTGTCGGAAGTAGTAGTAGGATCATCCTCATCTTCAGTGAAATCTGGCATATCCTCATGCTCATCTTCGTCCATGGCTCCAAGATAGTTGATATGTGCTGGTGGCTTCTTTGAATGACAATTTGCTGCGAGATGCCCTGGCTGGTGACACTTGTAGCATACTATTGGCTTGGCTTTGGTTACATTATTTGCAATGGCTAGAAGTCTGGGTACATTTGGATTTGCTTGTGGAATAGGCTTTGGATTTGGATTGACAGTGGATGGTAATGCAGGTGGTTTAGGCCAATTCTTGCGGAAAGATGGTGATAAGAAACGACCTGGATTAAATCTTCTAAAATTGGAATTGAATTGTTTAGATCCATAATTACCATTGGCTTGGAATTGCTGTGGTCGTCTGTCTCTTCCGCGTAACTTATCTTCAGTGTCGTGAGCTAGTGAGATGGCATCTTCAAGGGTAGCAGGCTTGAACATATTCACTTCAACGTAGTAATGTCCAAGAAGTCCAGACATATACTTCCGCTTATGTGTCGTCTCTGGTACATCTTCAAGCATGCGTAGCTGTAGGAGTGCATTCCAAAAACGCTCTGTATACTGTGGAATAGGCTCACGATCCCGTTGTTGAAGTAAATCCCATTGCTTGATAGCCTTCTCATGAAATTGCGGTGGAAGGAAATTCTGCATGAACTTCTTCTTGAAATCTTCCCAAGTAGCAGGACATTCTATGCTCTTGCGGACTACAGTCCACCATAGTGATGCTCTGTCTATCAGATGATTAGTAACACACTTGATTTTATCTTTTTCGGGATAAGTTTCCTCATGGAAATAGTCATCAAACTAGCTAATGAATGATAAAACAGTCTTTCCTTCTCGTATGCCATTGAAAGTGCGAAACTTGAAACTTCGTTTACTTATCTTGGATTCCTTGCGAATGGTTTGTGCTTCAAGAGTGGCGTCGATGGTACGTCGAATCAAATCTTCAGCTTGAGGTTCTTCTTTGTCGGTGGACGCTCTTTGTAGTTTTGTCAATTGCGCTTGCAATGCTTGCCTAGCCCTTCGCTCTTCTTCCAGTTGTAGCATGATTAGATCCAGCTTTTGTTCCATGGTAGGCTCAGGTAAGTCGTCTTCAGTCATAGGATCATCCATATGTGGGATAGTCATCCTGTAAAACTCAATAAACCTTTCTCACTCAAAATCAGGTTAGTGGGATGAGCGTAGCTCAAATTCGGGGTTACAAGGCTATGTATTTTTGGGTATTTCTTTCTCAATTTTCAGAAAATCTGCAATATTTCCGTCTTCGTTTGCTGAAAGTACTTCAACGAACTTGTAGGTAGGTAGAACACCTTGCCACGAACAACTTTCCAGTTCAGAGTTTTTGCATAGGAACAAGTCTTCTAGGAGTTTTGAGCACTAGTCAGTTCTGACTCCAGTTGACTAATATGACTTGCAGAGTTACAGACTTAGCAGACTTACAGAGTTGCTGACTTGCAGAACTTAGGCCGACTTGCAGAACTTACAGAACTTGATTCCAATTGACTTGCTGAACTTGACTTTTGCAATGCAAGACCTGAAGTTTGTGGACTTTCTTGTCCTGTGTGATTTGCAGAGCTTGGCTTAACTTAAGGAAATTAAGCTTAATAGCTTAATGTCAGTCGTCGTCAATTTCGTGAGGGGGGGGTCCGTTTTTTGTCCGCGCGGAATTTTCGGAAGGGTCTTCTGAGACCTCGATGTGAATTGTTAAAGCTTATTAAGTTTCTTAAGCTTTTTCAAAGAAGTAATGATAAA
Source organism: Lygodium microphyllum (assembly GCF_053477565.2). NCBI lineage: Eukaryota > Viridiplantae > Streptophyta > Polypodiopsida > Schizaeales > Lygodiaceae > Lygodium > Lygodium microphyllum. The sequence continues at coordinate 70,661,602 of NC_141158.1, forward strand.
ATTAATGAAGCTTATCTCTGGTTTTCAACGACTTGATGAAGGAGGTGTATGCGTGGTCCTCTGCCTGCAGAGCCTGGTCCTTCGCGATCTGACAGTAGAAAAAGGGGTTCTTGATCGCCAGAAGTCTACCTGTATCAACGGTTCGCGATGAGATTAACTGTAGAGCCCGATCGTTCCTGGAGCTCCGCCTTCGCCCGAGATTGGTAGCGATTGGAAGCTCTTGATCTCTGCTCCGCTCTGATACCACTGGTGTGCAGATCGGTCGCAGAATGCTCACGTGGTGAATCCCGGAAGGTCCCCAAGAACAATGAACTCTACCTTTTTGCACAAAAAACAATGTAAAAGCATGCACGACAAGAGGCAAGAGACAAATTGGGTTCAATCTCCCCCATGCCTTGTGTGAGCACTTCACAAAGCATGTATTTTATGTATATTTCAATCTTCGTGCTCAATAATAGCCCAATTTACAAAAATATGACAAGCTTTTAGCTTTTGAGTTTGCTTTCTACAAAAATAGGAAAATAAATCTAATGGACGGTGCCCATAGAGTCTGGCACGCCCAATCTCAATGTCCAAATAGAAATAACATATCCGTGCCCATAGGCGCATACAAAATAATAATCAATAATCGATGTCTCAATAGACATAACAAAATATAAACGTGGCGCCTATCAAAATATAGTCCAAAGGTCGAATACTCGCTAGACTCCAATGCTTTCCTCCGCCACTGCTGCTATCTCTACACATCAACTGAAGCATTCACAATCGTTAGTAAAATAATACAATTAAACCTACAAAAGTGAATACTAGCAGTCTTCAGCTACATAAAATAAATCAACTGGTTAGAAATAAATCCTAACCTTAATTTATTACGAGTGCGCACTCTAAACTCATAAACGTTTATTAATTTAATATGTATTTTGCGGAATCACCCGCTATGGAATCACCCATGTACACACTAAATTAATGAAACGCCCGAAAAGGACAGGCGTCCCCATCAACTTCTCGCACAAAGAATCCTCTTTGTGTATGAGCCCCGGTCATCTAAGTTTACGGAATCCACCGTAAAACCTCACGGAATCCACCGTGGCACGGAATCCACCGTGGAATATGCCTCTTGGCATCAGAAACATGACAAGATCCATGCACAAGAAACGAGATTGCTTCTTTCTTTGAATTTTAGAAAGGGAGGTATGCAGAAGTTGTTGGAAGACTTGGCTATCAGAAATGCTTATGTGGCTGTACATGCTTCTACTTTTGGTCTACAATTGGATAGAATGCATAGCCTCCAAAGGTTGAAATATGGACACATAATTTGCATGCAGTTGAAAAGAGAAAAGTTACGTATAGTGAAATATCCCATGCAGGGCAAGAAATTTATGACATAACTAGCTGGGAATAATCTATATATGCATATTCAGTGGATGCATATTTAGCAAAAGGGCAAAACACAGATGTATTTGTGGAAGAGAAGCAGAAGAGAGATGAAGATAATGCAGGGACATCTAAGGAAGTGACAAAAAGAAATGTGGATTTCTCTAAAGCTACAAATCAGCTACCTCCTGAGCATGTTATGGAAGAGATTGGGCAAGAGCAAAAATAGGATAGCGAGCAAGAGGACAAATAGCTAGGATATAAGCTGCAGTCTAATATTGAGACAAGCACAAATGCCTTGGAAGATCCTGTACTGGAAGATTCAGCCATTGCATCTATAGATTTTCTTAATGTATCTGAAGAGATTTACGAAGATCATGTTTTACTTGATGCAGAGATTCAAAGGGAGATTGATGACTTGTTGGATGCACATGATTTGTAGGATAAAGTTATTACCTATGAGACAGTTCATGAGCTTGAGGATATGCATGTATTAGAGGACGTTAGATATAATGCTCCACAATTGGAAACTATTTCAGATGCTTTATCAAAGGCCTTGATAGACAAATCAAAGATGCTTCAAGATATAGATTGTTTCACTATTTTCGGTGATGGTGAGAATGTGTTGAATGCAAGTGAGACTCAATTTATGTTGGATGAGGAGCAAAAATGTTATCAGAAGAAACTTTCCATACAATGGACTTTAAAAGAGCAGGCATGTTGCTATGTATTTGTTGATGGGTGTATTGATAGCATGTATATAGAGATTCAACAACCTCTAATGTATGATATGCACCCAAGGCCTTATTACCCTAGAGGGGATACAAAGTATGGCTCAAGAGTTGTACAAATGCCGAGTATTTTGATCTATGATCCAGGGGAATGCTTTCTTATATGCATGATGAGCAACAAGTTGATGATATGGGTGTTTGATCTGGGTGGTGCATTGGTGGTACATACCAGAGGATGTGTAGGTTCAGAGGGGGTGGATGTCATGATGCTATGCGGACACAACGTGAAAAAGCATGGAATGCGTCATCATCTGACTTTCTTATTGATCAAGATAGTCAATGTGATCTGAGTCATTAGTACTAGTGTAATTGCATGAATTATCCAAAATTACTAGTTTTTTGGATAATTTTAGCCTATTTCTATTATTATTTATTGTACAAAATTTTGAGAAAGTTAAAAAATCTTCTAGATTAGAATGGCATGCAAAAAGCAAGTTGCTTTTTCAGCCAGTTATGGGATTTTCATAAAAAAGACAGATTGGCGAAATTGTGCACATCGCAATCGCTATTTGACAGGCTGAAAACTGCATTTTGAACTGGAAGAGGAAGAAGGACTGATCTAGGAGATTCGTGAGCAGGTTTCCTGAGGTTATACCCCCCTTTTGGAGCCAACAGAGCCATCAGATTTGGGCTCCGAGCAGCAAAGAAGGAGCTGTAATTTTGATGCATATTTTGTCCCTACAAAGAAGCTCTAGGAGATCTAATGCCTGGAGATTGCTTATGAGTAGTGCAAGGATTCCAAGTTCTTTCAATACATATTGATTCAATTCATTGTGCTTTTTCTTTGTCATGTTTACCTGCCGTGTATTCTTTATCTTCTCTTCCATCTTTTATCTCTACTTCCTTCTACCTCTGATCCCCGGAGGATTCGACCTTTTGACAAAAACCCCTCCAACAATGCCTGATCATTGAGATGCCTAGTATAACCGAGTAACCCATTTTCACCCTCGCACACATACTTTAGCAAATTTTTGATTCCTGAGAAATTTGGAGGTCTATTGTTTAAGGGGTCAATTGGGTAGATTCTCCCATCAACCCACAAATCCACATGTTTCAATCCCATTTGACTGTAACTCTACAAAACTTGAGGGTTGACGCTAGTACGCTGGGTTCTTTTGAATAATGGGGCATATTCAATCTCTACCTCAATATGCAGCTCCTTCATTCTTGTATTCATTTTACTATTAATAGAAACCAGGAGCCTACTTGGTTGTCACAGGAGGTAGAGTGGAGATGCACAGGGAGGCACACAAAGGTGCCAAGGGAAAGGAGGGTGTAAGTAATTCATTCTATTAATGAAGGTTGCATAAACACAGAGAAGAGATCACAATAGAGCAATGAGAGAGTATAGATATGGGGGAAAATAGCTCAAAGGGTAGGGATGTCCAAGACTTTTTGTATTTTAGACATTTTTATTTTACCTCCAAAAACATCTCCAAAAAACACGAAATTTGATCAATTTTTTTGTTTTTTTACCAAAAGCTAGAATATTAAAAATCCCCAATTAAATATCTTACAAGGAACTTTCGAAATTTCATTTTCTTTGTTATTGATTTAAAAATCAATTACCTCATATCTACTAATCATTTTGCATTGAAAACAAAGCACCAGACTCCCGTAATTAACTCCTTTTTTAATATAAAATTTGGTTGAAAAAGACTTCTTGAATGAGGAGAGAGAAGGAATCTGAGTATATCTTTGTAGATACAATAAAAAAGGTAAAATGAGATTGCAAAAGTGGAGAGAGAAGAGGATTATTTTACTATTCTTCTCTCCTCTTTTCCTTGTTTTAAGGAGGAGAGAGGGGGAGCTAAAAGGCCCATTTATGAGTTCATTTTTTTCCTAATGCAACAAAAATTGGAAAGACTAGTTGCAAATGAGTTGTACATATTCCTTGCCCTTGTATCCACAAAATAGTTGTGTTTTCACAATATAGTTTTATGGTTCAATGGGATGTATTATGGTCATGATTGGCATATGGTTCAATCCTCATCTCTAACATCTATCTTGTTTAGTACCAAATACTAGTCACCATCTTAGAAGAGAATAGGAAAAAATGTGTCATATAACAGAATATTGATAGTAGAGAATGTAGAGAGAATGAGAGTATTTTTCTGTTTGTTTACTAGGTGGCCCTCATTATTTGATCGCATATAAAACATTATGGAACTAGCCTATAGGTCAATCATTTTTATTATACATTTCCAGAACCCCCATAAAAGAAGGAAGAAACATGTCCAAAATCATCCAATTGAAGGTCTCCTAATCCATAGAAATTTGGATATGTAACAAATTTTTCAAGGTCATTGGGATCAAACCAAGCACTATTGTACATGGGATCGGTATAAAAAAAGGAGCTAAATTGTGCTGCCCAAGGAAATCCATATCTAGGGAAGTAGCTACTCCCCATGGCAGTGGCACTGCCCACATTTTTTGTTTGGACCTCTCCACCAAGCTGGACCTCATCAGCGAACACATTTGCAAAATTTGTAACATATTGAGGATCCCAATATCCAAGGACAACTCTATCGATTGAAAAATACCACAGTCTGTCACCTTGGTCCTGTAATTTTTTCAGATAAAAAGTAAAATCACAATCTAGTTAAAATATCAAATGTTGCTAATTATGTATTATGTGTTATTATAGGAGTGATCTTGCTTGATCATTCATTCATTCATCATGAGATTATGGATGATTAATTGGCTAGTCCAAGAAAGTCTCGCCATTATCAACAACAATATTATTACTTTTTCTTTTCAAATATGACTTATAATGGTGCACAAATGATATGTTCTTGCATGTTAAAGCATGAGTCACATGATATAGTGACAAGATCAAACTTGATTGACAGAAGGCATGGTACTCCCATGTCTCTAAATAATACTTGGAAATCGCTAGAGGGCTATATAACATAATATCATGCCTCATCATGTTTTAAGCACTATAAGCATAAAAGTAGAGTTAAGTATCATACCTGAAATATGGCAAAGTTAAGTGATTGTTGATTGTTTGGATCACCTGGTATAGATGGACCATTTGGAAATGTCTCTCCTAAAGTCCATTGGAAGTTTGTTTGTACAAATCCAGGGCATAACAAATTGAAACATCCGGTCTGGGAATAATCATCGTTCTGAATCAATACATACCAACGATCAACCATGAATTGGTCTTTTTCCTTTTTTTTATTTTCATATTGTTACATTGACTTTGTGTATATAAACCAATGGGAACTAGCATGCATGACTCCACCACATGTATATTCTAGGCTATACACTTGCTTTAGATATATAGACATGTATTGTAATCATGTGTAGATCATCAAACATGCATGCATATGTCACATGTTTGCAAGTGTTTATGTGCAGGCACATATAATGTACATGGGTTCTAGATGCAATGTTATGGAAATGGCTATCACATGGGCACCACTTTAGAATAAAGCCATGTACTTTAGTTTGTGTATGTTAGTTATACCCATACCGTCCAATAGATAAACAAGTGGGGCTCATTGTCGTCGAAGACACTCCTTGACACCTAGATGATCATACAATACAATCTATTAAGTTATTGTAAGAAGAACATATACCATTACTAGGAATACAGTTGAGGATCAATACACCTTAGACATTACTATAATAAGTAATAGCTTTTTGCATATGATCATTCTTGATTTTTAGCCATGTATTATAGGAAAATACACTAAATAGTAGTTTGTATAAGCTTACAATCCATCCAGCCTCCAATGTGGAATCAACATTAGATTTTGCAATCATCCATATTTGGGAGATGCTAAATTCATCATCCCAAGTAAACGGACTTTGAATGGACATATTTGTCTCGATGCCACTATAAAAAGTTGGTTGATCTCCTGAGTAAATTGCATACTAGAAGAATAATAATGGCATAGGTCAGCATAATGAGTACATATATGCATATGTTGAGGACACAATAGTGAAATACACAAGCTTTTGCATGCACAATTCTTTTTCTTTTAGATATGAAAAATAGGAGTTTTCAAATGGCATTGTATACTATGAACAACACATATTGAAATGGGCAATAATGTGCATACATGTGCACACATATGACTACATTCTCATGATAGTATTTTGATCATAGTTCTCACCGCATGCTGTAAAAGATCTGGAATTTTTATACTTCCTGTTGTTGCACCAACTTTATTATTAGGCCTTCTTCTCTTAACATGTGCAAGGTCGTCAAATATATCTCCACGTTGAACTGGAAAACTATCAGTAGGGCATCCACCAAAAACCTCATTTTCAAATAGACCAACCACATCACGCTTTAGCTTTCTCCACCCTGAACTAGCTTGCGGGAATTTGCCACTCTGTTGTTCACCAAGTAGTGCCACTTCTAGTTAAAGTCACTAGAAATTCAAATAAAATGGGATTATGTTCATTGTTTATTAAAACCAAGTTTTAGTTAACGTGTAATGTCAAAAAATCCATTACAAGTAAATTTAAAAGAAAAACTTTGAGATTTTTTGGAAAAATATTTTTTTCTTTTTAGTTGAGTCATTTCAGCTATAATATCACAAGAAAACATGTAAAATCTAAGGAGAAAACTTGTAAATTATTAAGGTTCAACGTTTTTTATATTTAGCTCAGGAAAATGTTTTTCATAAGCAATGCCTTTGATACATATACCATCAGAGTGCAATAAAAATCTAACATGGCAATCATGATATATATCGATTTGCATGCCAATTAATTCTTCAAAATGGCAAAATCAATGTTTATGAAAACCTTTATTTCCAAAGGAAGTGGTTGAAATTCAATGTTTGTTTTGGGGGGAGGGGGGAAGAAAAAAATATGACATTAGTCGCTTTTATAACTAGATTATCCCAAAAATAGTGGCTTTTGATCATGATGAACTTGAGTTTCAAGTAGTTCTTAAGATATCCAAAAAAAAAATCAAGTAATGGTTTACATTGAATACTGGTTGGAATGCTATATTCATAGCTATGTAGAGTGAGGTAGTTAACAAAGAAGTGGTTAACTTACCACATTTTGTGACGTATCTAAGCGAGCCCTCACCAAATCTAGGTGAACACAATCGATAACTAATAGTCCATCTGACAACTACAAGGGATGCCAATATTCAAAGTGTCAATAAATATTTGAATAGTACTTTATTGATCTCCATCTTATAAAATCAATACAGTATCCACATGTTTTGTCAACATCTTACTAGTTCTAGTTAAAAGGTCCTCATTGTGATGAATTTTAATCTAAAACCTAGCCAAGTAATAAGCAACAAAGATGAATTCTAACATGCACATTTGACCATGCACACTACTATTGTTCACCTTGCAACACATGTACATTGCATTCATATAACTTTTGGGACACTGACTAGCTACTGTTTGTGTATACATGAGACATCAATTAAGATTGGTTTGTTGATTAAGCCTAAGAGGTGGAGGTTGGACACAGCATGATTGAGATGCTTCTAAATCTTATCATTATAAGGTGCAAAGAGAGCCAATTTGAGGCTTACACCTCTTTTTACAAGCATTACTTGGTGTGGCTCACGACACTCGGTGGAAACGTGGACAAAGGATTTGGTTTGTGGACTAAGTAGTCTCGAAAGATCCAATGCAGGAAATTAATGGGTGAAAACTCCCGTAGGCAAGCCCAAAATACAAAGTACGATGTGCTTAAGGATGTAGATGAATTGAGGTGATGGGCAGGCGATTGGAAATTCTGAGGAGGATGTGCACAATGGGAAAGACGTGGGATCTCGTGTAATGCGTGCAAAGGACAGCTTCGTTTTGATATTGATCGTGCTCCATTGATGGGAAAAGAACTCTGGGTATAAGAGGGGAGAGACGGTACGTAGTGAGTCTCCACGACCGTCACGTAGTCGAGCTTATGAGCCGCAGTTACAGAGGGCGCAATCAGATGATGATGATGGTGGCGATCAGATTGCTGCGGAGCGCAACGTACTGATCCTCCCCCTCCTCCGCCCACTAATAATAACGTTATCACCTGCACCATCACTATAAGTTGCAGTAGCTGCACCACTAGCGTATAAGTATGGGTACGTACGACAGCTCTATGGTGCTTATAAGTATGGGTAAATCCCCTCGTGCATGGTAGTCTGCACTGCATGTCAACCTGCTGCATAACGACACCATGCATGTCAACCTGCTGTATAATGACACCAGGCGTGTAACGTTGAAGGTATAGAATGAGCGCTCTGGTGCTGGCGCTCTCTGATCTCTGCCTCTCCAGATATGTGTGTGTGTGGGTGGGTGTATATATATATATATATATATATATATATATATATATATATATGCGCGCGCCTCGGAGAAGGCTTAAACTTAGATATATCCGGCTGTGTGTACGTGGTTAAGTGCGCTGAACCCTCGGATATATCACTTCCTCGCATGCGCGAGTCGACATATGCGGTACAGACGGAGAATGATATTTGCCACATAAAATGAAGTCAAGCAGCGCATCGTCAGGAATCTAAGCAGTCGACTCTTTTCACACACGGCACATGGCGAATCTAAAGACTCGGGCATGTTTCGGGCCCTTGATTGATGTCGTCGTATTATCAGGCTTTGGGGCAACAATGCATTGGATCCGAGCGTCGTCACGTCCATTTCTCAGAAGATTACACGCTCTATCTAAATGAAAATGCACCGTTATATTAACTTAGTCGCCCCCTCGGGAGCCTATTTCAAAGTAGTTGTTTCTTTGGCCGATGACTACCAAATGGCTCTAGCATGTCCATTCTCTACTCAAGTTATGCATCGCGCTCAACAATCCATTTCTCGTCTTTCTCTTTCCTCTTTTTCTTCTCTGTTTCTAATTTTTTTTCTTTACCCTCTCTCTCTCTCTCTCTCTCTCTCTCTCTCTCTCTCAAAGGCATCATATAAGTAGTGAAAAAGTTGTATATAAAAGGTGTATATAAACTTTTGTGTGCGTGTGTGCATGTACGGATATAGCTTTGATATACAAAGATATCAACATGAAAGAAAATCATACACATATGATCATTTAATTTGAACGAAATGATCTTGGATGAATATCTAATTTTGTAATCATGAAATTTATGCTACACAATCATCTTTAATCATTCTTCTCACCAGTACCATCTCCCAAAAATGGCACCACAAAGGGTCCAAAACTTTAATCCCCCTTTCATCGTGAAGGTTAGATTTCAAAACTCAATGTTTCAAAATATTTTGATGCAATGCTTCTCTTATTAAAGTTGTGTAAATGTTAATGACTACATGGTGTTGAATATCATTTAGATTATTATCTCACCCTCATGCAAGGCATATGCTACAATTCCAAGGTTAGATAGTCGGTTAGCATAAGTATGTTATCATGCTAGACATCTGAAGTTTAGAACACCACATTGTTCTTATAAGTAGCCATTAATGTGTTGCATGTAGCGATGAATTTCAATTCGTGAAAGGTAAGGTAGCTTTATGCTCTTTATTGTTGTAAAGAGCTTCCATTGTACTTGGTATAAATGTTCTCTTCAATTGTATTGGCATGCTCATTTTGAGTAAGGGGAGAACTAAATCATATATCAATTTAATGTTGTGTCTTGAATTGTATAAGTTGTTGGTAGATAGAACATTTGACAAGATGAGAAAGAGAGAGCACATCAAGTACTTTGTACATCTATCAACGAGAAACATACAATCATTTGTGCATGCTCCTCTACATGCTTATAGGAACATTAAATAGCCCATTATTTAGTTGGGTGTTTGTGCTCGAATAGAACAACAAGGATGCTAAGTTGAGTGTGCATGTTCTTTTTTCCTTGAGATTCAACACACATTTAACAAGTGTGTTTCATAGATAGCACTAGCTTGGAACTTGTCAATATGTAAGAGGCTTCTCTAAAATTTTAGAAAAGCTTTGGCAGGGCAATATCCTATGTTTGAGGTGGGCAGATTGACTAAAATTTTGGTAGTACTTACTTGAGGCCATAGGAATGCTAGATAAAGTGTATAAGAGAAATGCCATCCAAAACACACTTCGGTTGCAATTAGAACATATGTGGTTATTGAAGTGTGCACATGTGCATTATATGTCACTTTTTTTAAAAAAATCTTGAATCTTTTGCAATGTATTCTTTTGAATATGTTTTGAAAATATGTCCTAGCCCACAATCCATGAATTAACTACTACCAATAGGATATAGCTTAATAAAGCTACATAGGTTGGGTTTATTTTATGCACTATGTGTGGACAATATCCTAATAAGTAGGAATTTACTTTGAAAATTTTTTAAATCTAAGAGACTTTACATAAAACTTAAGCATATTTCATTAAGATGCATGGTAGTACTGATATACTTTGAAGTTTTCATTTATCTAAGAAACTTTACATGAAACTTAATGATGCTTTGTTAAGCTCCATATGTCTAAAATACATTTTATAGCATGTAGACATATGTCTAATGTGTTCTAGGGTTATGGAGGACATATTTGAGGAATGACTAATGCTTTATATGGTCAATAACTGTGAAAAAATAATAAATTGTGTTGTTCACATCATCATAATTATTATTTTATACTTTTAATGTCCATAAATAGAGGTGCACAAATAATATTATAATGCAAAGAGAGAGAGAGAGAGGGAGAGACTCTTCACACATTAAACATCTCACAAGTAAACATATTTTTGCATACACATGTTCTTAACATTTTACACATGGCATGAAGCGCCTCATACTTTGCATGTGAAGCATATGATTTCTTCTTTTTTAGCAAAGGTGCTTCCCTTTGCTCACAAAAGTGCAAAGCGAATGAGACAAAGCCTCATGAGCACAATGCATGGCTAGCGAGTCTAGCTAACAACACCAACCAAACCAGCTAGTACCACTAATAACCAATGTCCACCCCCCAATTCGCCCCCACCCCCATGCACCTCCCTGCAAAATATATTGTAGTTTGCTACACAAATGCTCAACTCAAGAGTCAAGAGATACCTTTTAACATGCTTTAGTATATTTCTCTACAATTTTCTACGGATATGCATATTTCTATAATTTTCTATGAATATGCATATTCTTCTATAAAAAGATAATTCTAGGTGAGAAAACCCCAATTTTCTTTACAGAATTTTGCACCTTAGGTTATCATGATTATTTTGGGGGCTAAAAAATGATCCTATTTGTAATGAAATTTGTTAGGATAGCCCTTTTTAAAGCCAAAAATGTGAATTCTTTTCTAAATACAAAACATGATTGTGAATAGCCGAGTTATTTTCACTTGTGTACATCTAGGGTTTCAAGCAATGCAAATAGAGAGTACTTCTCTTGCATCGGGAGATTTTGATATCATGCACATCTGGAGTTTGAGGTTGTTATGACAATTGCAAATTAAAAATTTTTATTTTTATTTACCTTGGTAGATTTTATTTCTCTATTTGCTACATGATTCATGACTTTTTGCACATGTACGTGCATGTGATCCTAGTCACATTATGCCTATTAAATAGGTAGGAAACTCATGTGTTTTGTATGGTGATGAGTAGATTATTAAACAAAGTTTTGTGAATTAATTAATAACAATGGATTGTAATTTAGTGTGCAAGATTCAAAACCTTTTGGGATACTTCATTGAAATTATTGTATTTTTGGCCACTCTCTAATGCATAGATATTGTATGTGCATACATGCAAATTATGTAGTTGGATATAACCTTTGCATAAGGCCTATAGGGGTAGATTATCATTTTTGTAAACCTTAGGATAGAATTATTAAATAAAAATTAGATATTTTTAGACAAAAAATGGTGTTTATGTAAGGAAAGCAAAAAGTTGAAAAGGGGGATGCTTTTCAATTATTTTTTAATACAAAAAGCCAATACAAATCCATATGTGTATGCATGGGAGATATGCTCACATATGCATGGGGGGAGATTATACCCAATACTTTTATTATGCATTCTTATTCTCTAATTTTTTTCTTCTTTAATTTGTGTTCTCTTCAAATTTCAATTAATGGTTGCTATTGTATGGTGAAGGAATAAAATATTGGTATAGAGTAAGGCTATTGGTCTATGTGTCAACATCACTACGGAGACATACATCCATCCTTGAAAGCTACATCATCTCCAACATAAGGCATTTGTCTTTTATCTATTGGGTAAAAAGCTTCACACTATGATTCGAATCGCAAAATCTTTGTGTACATAATTGTATTGTCCTATTCTTAAACCTTCAAGGAAAAAGAACTCTTCTATATGTATTTTTCCAAATAATTCCCACAAAACCGTGACAAGCAAGGAGGACACCACTCCAATAGTGGCTTTATAAGGCAAAGCGATTTTGCAAGAAAAGAAGAGACAACTTAAACCATTGCTACAACTATCATCATAACCCATTCCTAACCTCAAAACCACATTTAGTGTTGGCCAAGTCCACCAAATCTCCTCCTCAAGGATCAATGGTAGTAGCCCACAGTTTGTCAAATTGTCACCAATTCTATTTGTGATGCCAGGAGACATATTTCACGGTGGATTCCGTGCCACGGTGGATTCCGTGAGGTTTTACGGTGGATTCCGTAAACTTTGATGACCGGGGCTCATACACAAAGTGGATTCTTTGTGCGAGAAGTTGATGGGGACGCCTATCCTTTTCGGGCGTTTCATTAATTTAGTGTGTACATGGGTGATTCCATAGCGGGTGATTCCGCAAAATGCATATTAAATTAATAAACGTTTATGAGTTTAGAGTGCGCACTCGTAATAAATTAAGGTTAGGATTGATTTCTAACCAGTTGATTTATTTATGTAGCTGAAGATTGCTAGGTATTCACTTTTGTCGGTTTAATTGTATTATTTAACTAACGATTGTGAATGCTTCAGTTGATGTGTAGAGATAGCAGCAGTGGCGGAGGAAAGCATTGGAGGATACCGAGTATTCGATTTATCATTTATATTTTGATGGGTACATACCTTAGGCATGGCACCTATATTTTTTCGCGCCTATTTATTGAGGCGTTGGATATTTGTTTATTATTTTGTATGCGCATGGGTGCACGATTATGTTATTTGTACTTGGACATTGTATTGGGTACGCCTGACTCTTTGGGCACCGCCCATTAGCTTTATTTCTATTTTGTGCTAAAGCAAACTCAAAAGCTAAAAGCTTGCTATTTTGTAATTTGGGCTATTATTCGAGCTTGAAGATGATTAATACATAAAATACATGCTTTGTGGAGCGCTCACACAAGGCATGGGGGGAGATTGCATCCAATTGGTCTCTTGTTCATGTCGTCCATGTTTTTTTACCTTGAGTTTTGTGCAAAAAATAGAGTTCTCTTGTTCTTGGGGACCTTCCGGCATTCACTACGCAAGCATACAGCATCTGATCTACGCACCAATGGTATCAGAGCGAGGCTGAGATCAAGAGCTTTCAATTGCTACCCATCTTGTGCGAAGGCGAAGCTCCTGGAACGATCGAGCTCTACGGACAATCTCATCGCGAATGGTCGATACGGGTGGATTACTGGCGATCAAGAACCTCTGTTTCCATCTTCAGATCGTGAAGGACCGGCCTACAACAGCGGAGGACCACTTCTACATCCTCTTCTCCAAGTCGTGGTTATACAAAGATAAGTCTCAAAAATTTCATAATCTTTGTAAGCTTAATAAGCTTAGTTTAAGCTTAAAAAGCTTAAACTATTCAATTCGTTAATTCGGCGCCTCAGAGGATGATTGCGAAATTTCCGTCGGGCGAAAAAAAACGGCCCCCCCCTAAAATTCGTCGTTTCCATCCATACAAGCTATAAGCTAAGTCTCTTAAGCTTCCAATCACACAAGTCTCATCAATTCTGCAAGTCTACAAAGTTACTTATTCTGCAAGTCTGCTAAATCAACCAAGTTTTGCAAGTTCTGGTACTCTGCAAGTCACATAAATCTGCAACTCTGCAAGTCAGACAAGTCATCTGAAGCCAAAACTGACTTCTGTTCAAAACTCATAGAAGGGTTGTTCCTGCGCAGAAACTCCAAACTGCAAAGTTGTTCATTGGAAGGTATTGTTCGCATACGCAGATTTGCTGAACCCATTTCAGCACGCGCAGAAGATTAAAACGCAGATTTTTCAAAGATTACAAATCCCGCAATAGCCAAAGACGAAGATTGTGAAAGCCACACATAAAAATATATAAGCCTTGTACACCCGATCTTGAGCTACGCTCATCCCGCTAATTGGATTTTGAGAGTGTGAGGTTTTTTGAAGTTTTGCAGAATGACAGAATCACATATGGATGATTTAATGGCTGAAGGCGATCTACCTGAACCTACGATGGAGCAAAAGCTGGATTTAATTATGATGCAGTTGGATGAAGAACGAAGAGCTAGGCAAGCATTGCAAGTTCAATTGGCTAATTTACAAAGATCGACTACCGACAAAGAGGAACCTCAATCTGAAGACCTTATCCGATGTACCATCAACGCGACTCTGAAGCTCAATCCATCCGCAAGGAAACAAAGATAAGTAAAAGAAATTTCAAATTTCGTACTTTCAATGGCACTCGAGATGGAAAAACTGTTCTTGCATTCATGAATCAGTTTGATGATTACTTTCATGAGGAAACATATGCAGAAAAATATAAAATCAAGTGTGTCACTAATCATTTAGTGGATAGAGCATCTCTTTGGTGGACCGTGGTTCGTAAGAGTATAGATTGTCCCACTACCTGAGAGAATTTCAAGAAGAAGTTTATGCAGAATTTCCTTCCTCCACAATTCCATGAAAAAGCCATAAAGCAATGGGACCTTCTTCAGCAACGAGATCGTGAGCCTATTCCTCAGTACACCGAATGCTTTTGGAATGCATTACTCCAGTTACGCATACTTGAAGACGTACCTGAAGTGACACACAAGCGCAAGTATATGTTTGGATTACTTGGGCATTAGTACGTTGAAGTTAATATGTTCAAGCCTGCAACTCTTGAAGACGCAATTTCTTTAGCTCATGACACTGAAGACAAGCTTTGAGGAAGAGACAAGCGTCCACAGCAATTTCAAACCAATGGTAACTATGGATCTAAGCAATTCAACTCAAATTTTAGAAGATTTAATCAAGGTCATTTTCCTTCATCATCTTTTCGTAAAACTTTGGCAAAACCACCTGCTTTACCATCCAATACCAACCAAAACCCCAAGCCTATTCCACAGCCAAATCCTAATATTCCTAGGCTTCTTGCCATTGCAAACAATGTAACCAAAGCCAAACCTATAGTATGTTATAAATGTCACCAACCTGGACATCTAGCAGCAAATTGCCATTCGAAGAAGCCACCTATCCATATCAACTACCTTGGAGCAATGGAAGATGACGAACATGACGAAATGCCTGATTTCACTGAAGATGAAGACGACATTACTATTCCTTCGGATACTTTACCAGGTATGCCAACTCCACATTCTTTATTGACAATGAAATGTTTAGTGCATGGAAAAGAAAAGATTATTTTGCATGATGATGGTAGTACTCATGATTTTATTTCTGCAAAGTTAGTGAAAGAATTGAAATTACAAACTGTTCCTACGCATTATCGCATTAAAGCAGCATTCTTAGGCACTAGGTATAATGGAACACAGGAAGTGCATGATTTAGAAATTCAAATTGGTCAATACACTGAAAGAAGGAATTTTCTAGTTGTACCATTACAGTCCAGTGATATTATTTTAGGTATGCCTTGGCGTCATCAGCATAACCCTGATATAAATTATTCCACACATTTGATTAATATTCAATTCAAGGAAAACATATTACATTGTATGGTATGCATGCATCTAATGCTTTTCCACTGCTTTCGCATACTCAAGCTAAACGTGCATTACGCAAAAGTAGCAAATCTTATCTCATTTGGGTGAATGAACTGCAAGTTAAAGAAAATCATATGCACCCTAGGTATAAAGAATTTCTTGCACACTTTAAAGACTGTTTTGCAGAAGATCTACCACCTGGTTTACCTCCTTCACGTCCAGAAGACCATAAAATAGATTTGATTCCTGGTACACAACCACCTTGTAAAGCACCATATAGGCATAACCAGATAGAGCAAAAAGAAATTCAAAGTCAAGTTGAGGATAAATAATACCTATCGTATGTGCATTGACTATCGTGCTTTAAATAAGATCACAGTAAAGAATAGATATCCAATTCCTAGAGTCGATGACCTTATGGATAAATTGCAAGGATCTGCCATATTTAGTAAAATAGATCTTAAATCTGGTTATCATCAGGTAAGACTAGATCAGTCTGACATATTCAAGACTGCATTTAGGACACAATTTGGTCATTATGAACTTTTAGTGATGCCTTTCAGATTGACTAATGCACCTGCTACATTTAGTAGAATGATGAACCGTATATTTTTGAAATATCAGCATTGTGTTATTGTATTCTTTGATGATATTTTGGTGTCTAGTCAAAATGAGAAAGAACATTATGAACATCTGTCATTGGTTTTTAAGTTATTAAAAGATAATCAACTGTACGCCAATCCGGAAAAGAGTGAGTTCTTTAAAACAGAAATTGAATATTTAGGTCATATTGTATCATCAGATGGTATTAAGGTTGACCCTAAGAAAATAGAAGCAATATTGAACTGGCCTATACCTAAAAATGTGCATGAGTTACGATCATTCTTAGGTCTTGCTAGTTTTTACAGGAAGTTTGTGCGTAATTTTTTATTACTTGCTTTACCTTTGACTAAACTTTTGAAGAAAGGTATTGTTTATCATTGGTCCGATAATCAACAGAAATCCTTTGATTTATTGAAACATGCATTAACCCATGCTCCTGTATTACATCTGTCTGATTTTAATAGACCATTCTTTTTAGTAGTGACTGATACTAGCGGATCTGGAATAGGAGCTGTACTTATGCAGGACAATCATCCCATAGCCTATTCTAGTTGTAAACTGAAACCCTCCGAACTTAAATATTCCACGTATGATAAAGAATTATTAGCTATAGTACAAGCCTTAAGACAATGGAAACACTACTTAATGGGTTTTGAATTTATGATTAAGACCGATCAACAAAGTATTAGACATTTACTTAGCCAACCCCAAATATCTGACCGACATATCAAATGGGCAGCCTTTATTCAGAGTTTTCATCTGATTATTCAATATCAACCCGGTAAAGAAAATGTAGTGGCTGATGCATTAAGTAGAAGACCCGCCATTCATAATATTTTTGTTATATCATTTGATTCTTTAATTCCTATGAAAGATACTTATCATCAGGACATTACTTTTCATGCTGATTGGAATAAATTAGTTGGAAATAACTGGATTCCTATTGATTCACTGTCTTATAATGATGGATTCATGTTTTATGAAAAGAGATTATGTGTTACAATTCCATTCAGATCTTTTGTTTTGAATGAGATTCATTGTCCTCCATATCAAGGTCATAGAGGTATCATATCTACTTTGCGTACATTAACTGAAGATTTTTATTGGCCGCATATGGACACTGATGTATCTAACTTTGTTTCTGAATGTTTGATTTGTCAAAGAGTTAAGAGACATCATGGTAAACAGTATGGATTACTTATGCCTTTATCTATTCCATCAAGACCATGGGAACAAATTTCTATGGATTTTATTACTGGTTTACCTAATACTAAATCTAACCATGACATGATTTGGACTATAGTAGATAGGTTTAGTAAACAAGCATATTTCATTCCATGTAAGAAAACTTTAACAGCATCTCAGGTAGCACAATTGTTTTTGAAAACTGTTTTCACTAACCATGGATTACCAAAAGTTATTATTTCTGATCGTGATTCTAGATTTTGTAACAACTTTTGGATTACTTTATTTGCTAACCTAGGCACAAAGATTGATTTCTCATCTGCATTTCATCCTGAAACTAATGGACAAACAGAAGTCACTAACAGTACTATTCTAGATCTTTTACATGCTTACACTATTTCTAAACCATAGACATGGGATACACATTTGCATTTATTACAGTTTGCATATAACAATACACCACACACATCTACAAAGAAAGCACCGTTTGAAGTGATTTATGGTTATAGATTGTCTACACCTGTTGCATCTTTATCAAATAGAATTCAAAGTGCTGATGATATTGCTAGTATGCACGCTACTATTTTTGATGAAGTTAAAGACATGATTGCTAAAGCCCAGCAATCATATACCAAACAAGCCAATAAGAAAAGACAAGCAATGAATTTCAAAGTTGATGACTATGTTTGGTTAAGAATAGAAAAACGTAAATTACAAAGTGTAGATAGACACCGAGTTGTCAAATTAGCACCTAGATTCTATGGACCATTTAAGATCATTCACAAAATCAATGACAATGCATTCAAGTTAGAATTACCACCCCACTGGAAAATTCACAACACATTTCACATTAGTTTATTAAGACCCTTTAGAGGCCAATTACCTGTACAACCTGTTTATGAAAACCCACCTTTGTTAGAGGAAGAGACTGAAATACTTGAACCTGAAGCTATCATAGATACTGACTTTATGACCACTAGAACTGGCCGAAGATATTCCAGATATCTAGTCAAATTTAAGAACCAACCTGTAGAAGAAGCCCAATGGATGCATGCTAGAGACTTAAATGCTTTCCCCACTCTGCTAGCTCCACATTGAGCTAATAGCATTTGAGGTCAATTGCTATCCCACCCCGGGGTTATGATGCTAGGAGGCATATTTAACGGTGGATTCCGTGCCACGGTGGATTCTGTGAGGTTTTACGGTGGATTCCGTAAACTTTGATGACCGGGGCTCATACACAAAGTGGATTCTTTGTGCGAGAAGTTGATGGGGACGCCTATCCTTTCCGGGCGTTTCATTAATTTAGTGTGTACATGGGTGATTCCATAGCGGGTGATTCTGCAAAATGCATATTAAATTAATAAACGTTTATGAGTTTAGAGTGTGCACTCGTAATAAATTAAGGTTAGGATTGATTTCTAACCAATTGATTTATTTATGTAGCTGAAGACTACTAGGTATTCACTTTTGTCGGTTTAATTGTATTATTTTACTAACAATTGTGAATGCTTCAGTTGATGCGTAGAGATAGCAGCAGTGGCGAAGGAAAGCATTGGAGGATAGCGAGTATTTGATTTATCATTTATATTTTGATGGGAGCATACCTTAGGCATGGCGCCTATATTTTGTCCCGCCTATTTATTGAGGCGTTGGATATTTGTTTATTATTTTGCATGCACATTGGCGCACGATTATGTTATTTGTACTTGGACGTTGTATTGGTACGCCTGACTCTTTGGGCACCGCCCATTAGCTTTATTTCTATTTTGTGCTAAAGCAAACTCAAAAGCTAAAAGCTTGCTATTTTGTAATTTGGGCTATTATTTGAGCTTGAAGATTATTAATACATAAAATACATGCTTTGTGGAGCGCTCACACAAGGCATGGGGGGAGATTACACCCAATTGGTCTCTTGTTCATGTCGTGCATGTTTTTTTACCTTGAGGTTTGTGCAAAAAGTAGAGTTCTTTTGTTCTTGGGGACCTTCTGGCATTCACTACGCAAGCGTACAGCATCCGATCTGCGCACAATTTGTCCTTCTTTTTCCATAAAGGATTTATTTCAAACCTTTAACTCAAAGCTTTATTACAAATCTTTGTTATTAGTATTGCATGTGTTTTCAAGAAAAGGGGGAGGATATCTTCATAAAATCCCTCTTTCATTAATCCTTCACACCACAATCTTCAAGGATACCATTATCTTAGCCCCTACTCTTGTGCAAAACTTGAAAGCCTACTCAACAAAGGGGTTGGAGAATTTTCTTCATGCAAGACTATATCTTTACTCAATATGTTTTTTTGCACATGGCAATTATTATTTAATTATATAGGATTTTATAAAAGCTTGTTCCTATTATGTAAGAATTATTATATTTAAACATGTCAAGACGTTTGGGAGACTAAGTAGTAGCCCCACATCTTCAAGTATATCTACAAGTGTTGCAAGTAAAGACAAAGGGAAGAAGAAAGTGCCGGATGGTAATGATGCATCTACTAGTCATTTGGGATTTTATGGAGATTCTAGTGGTTCAAAAAGTTTGGATGATGAGCTATCTATCTCTCTCTTTTTCTATTGAATATGGCTCCTTTCTCTCATGATACCCATAAAGGATCCTATTATCCACTTGCTCTTCCAAAATGGTATGAGATTGACAATATTATCTCATCCTCTCAAGCATCCAAAACTTTCATAGCTGCAAACAACTCATAGCAATCTAGACAACTCGTATCCAAAACTTTCATAGCTGCAAACAACTCATAGCTATCTAGACATAGGCAAAACCAAGTCATCCATAGCTTACACTAAAGGTAAGCACACTATAGTTTATATCTTAAATCCATACAAGGGCCAACATAATGCTCCAAAATTTGATTTATGCCATGAAATCATTGAGCCAAGGCATGATCTCTCCCAATGTTTGTGTATGTCTCATGATTACAAAATATGTTGCACAAAAAAAATACATATTATTTGCTTTCCACATATGAATGTAAAGCTTCTTCTAAGTCAAAATGAACAACATGAACATGAAGAAGTCCAAGAAGACCAAAAAGATCAACATAAAGTTCATTAAACAAGGCCACAATATCAAATATGGAGCCAAAGTGAGAACCAAAGTAAAAGGATAGATTTAGAACTAAAAAAACAAATATCACAACCAACAAAGACAAGAAATAAAAAATACTAAAGAGGCAACCACCATAAGAATGAAGACTACAAAGATCAATAGCAGATATAGTAAAGAGTCCAAATCCCAAGACATAAGAATTATCTCAATCAACAGCAAATCAATCAAATAGATATCAAATTATGCCTTCACAAATCCTTATATTTCATCATGCAATGCAATTGATTAGCACAATCTATCCTTGAGGGAAGGTGTTGAGAATAAGGAAGGGTAGCTAGGTTTTATCACATTAAGTAGGGTTCAATAGAACCTTAATCAAAAATCATGGCTGAGTGCTAGATCAATGGCACAAGCAATAATGTAATACCTAAAAGAACTTCAATCTAAATAAGGCTCCAAGGACCCACCAAAAGGTGATGAGAACCGAGGCATGCATTGACCCATTTAGGGGGCAAGCATGTGATTGATACTTTAGTCTAAATAGAACTCCAAGTACTAACCAAGAGGTGGAGAGAATTAAGTGGTGCATTGTCCCATTTAGGAGGGAAACCATGTGATGGTGAGTTGAACCTTGGAGGTCTTCCATAAATCCCTAAGGTCATGTAAAAAATCCTCTTTAAAGGCATCTAACATTTATAAGGAGACTGAACAGTGAGTGCATCACAACTATCAATCTCTCTATGTTTCTCTTCAACATGGCTCCTTTAAGGCACCTAACACTTATAAGGAGACTGAATAGTGAGTGCATCACAACTATCGATCTCTCTATGTTTCTCTTCAACATGGCTCCTTTTTCTCATGGCACCCACTAAAAGATCCCATCATGCACTTGCTCTTCCAACATGGTATTAGAGTCTAATAACTCTCAAGCACCCAACACCTTTGTACCTTCAAACAAGTCATATCTATTTAGGCATAGATAAAAGCAAGTCAACCATAGCTCATGATATAAGGCAATACTCTATAATTGACATTGTTGATCTCAAATCCATACAAAGGACCAATATAATGCTCCAAAATGAGATGTATGCCAAAAATTCATTGAGGCAAGGTATAATATCTCCTAATACCTTTGTAAATCTCATGATTATAAAATATATTGCACCCAAAAAAAACTTCTTTACTTTCCATGTATAAATGCAAAGCCTTTGTTGAGAGGCAAGCAATGGTGGGATGTGAGGTACAAGCTATGAGTGCAAGATGGTTGAGAGAGAGAACCACACAAGAGTTTAGTGGATACAATTAATGGTGCCCTTATTCTTTGTTATCTTCACTTATATAATTGTATAGTGTGTACTTATACAAGGGATACCCACCTTGCTATTGACCATTGGCATCTACAATAACAACTTCCCATTTAAAGGTGAACATACCTTTATGGGAGTGTAAGAAGAAAATGAAAATACTATCTAATACCCATCAATACTCTACAACATGCAAAGCACATAGAAGGCAAACTCTTCTGAGAAGATCCACATGGTTATCATCCACATAAATCTTGACAAGCTCAATGCACTTGTCCTCAAGCATTTCCCTCCTACTAATGAAGGAATACTATCTTATTGTACTTTATATTTGCTTGAAAGATAGGGTTCCATCCCAAGTGAATGACACTTTGACTGTCACAGTGCAATGTAGGTATCTCTCCTATAATGCCCAAATCTCCTATTAGAAGAATAAGCCATATAACTTCCTTGCATGCCTCAGTGGCTACAACATACTCAACCTTAGTTTTAGATTAACATATATATATGGTTGCAATCAAGAGACCAATGAGAACTGTACCACTTGTAAATGTAAAGATAAAACCTATCATAGACTTCCTAAAGTCTACATTCCCTATAAAATTAGCATATCTACATACCCAAAAATAGCTTTTCAATATGTCTTTCTAGGATTTTCCATATAGCTACTTAGCCATTTCCACTACATAGGTAATGTCTACACAAGTAGCAACCATGGCATACATCAAACTACCAATTACATGTGTATAAGGAACCTTGGATATTTCACCATTGTACTCATCTTACTTGGTTCAAATATGAAGGCAATGGAACATTGATTTCCTTCCTACTCTCCATATTGAAATGCTCCAATATCTTCCTAATATATTTCTTTTGAGAGAAATGGAGTATCTTTTTTGTATCTATCTTGCATAGTTCACAAGGAACTAATTAACATTCCCCAAGTCCTTTATGCCAAAGTTTTCATGCAAACTTTTCTTTAGTGTGTCCACATCCATGAAAAACTTCCCAACAATCAACATGTCATCCACATAGAGAATCAAAATGATAAGGCCACCAACCATAGCTTTCCTGGTGTATATACAATAATCAATCTCACTTCTGGTGTATCCTTAAGACTACATAAAAGTATCAAACTTATGATACCATTCCATAAGATCATGTTTCAAACCATATAAGCTCTTATGCAGCTTACAACTTACGCACCAATTGTTCCTTGCCTTCCACAACAGACCCTTTAGGGTAATGTAAATAGATATTGTCATGCAAATCCCCATGCAAGAAAGTGTCTTTACAAATAAAAGAACAAGCTCCATGTCTTCCTTGGCAACCAATGCAAATACTATACAAAGGATGGTCATCTTAACTACTAGTGAGAATATCTCATCAAAGTCATTTCCCTTCTCTTGCTTGAATCCCTTTGCCACCAATCTTTCCTTGTGTTTAGTCATTGCATTACATGGGGATACCTTCAACTTGTAGACCCACTTGCATGATAGTGCATGTTTTCCCTTAAGCAAAGGAACTAACTTCCAAGTAGCATTTTTCACCAAAGAATCTATATTTGACTTCGTAGCCTTCTTCCACTTACAACCATCCCTAGTCATAACATTAGCATAACCTGAAGGCTCACTATAATTTGTAATAATGACATAGACTAGAGAGAAAGTGTATCTGGCTATCTAGAAACCTTGTAGATAACTATAAAGCTAGCTCAATAGGAACCTCTAGCAGCTACCCCACCTCGCTATCTTGTAAAACATGAGTCTATCCATATACTTGTGGCACTCCCACCTCAACATTAATTGGTTTTCTAAGCCCTACATCATGTTGAACAAGCTATACATACTATTCATGCGATGGTTGTTCATTCTTCTAAAACATTACCTTATGGATCTCAAGTGTTTAATGGGATGACTATGCATCTTATCCACATTAAATATGACATCATGGCTATGTATTACCTTCCCAAACATAGGATCCTATAGGTGATAGTTTATTTCTCCTACCCCCCCATATCCAAGAAATATATAATTTTGGATTTAGGATCAAGCTTAATCTTTTTATCCTTAGGTATAAGCATAAATGCTTCCGCCAAAGATACACAAGTGATCATAATTAGACATCTTTCTAAACCATAATTCCTCTGGAATTTTTCCATCCAATGGCTTACTAGGAGACCTATTGCTCAAGTTCATTGTTGTCTTTACAGCTTCAATCTAAAACCCCTTAAGAGACCCTAATGGGGCTATTTAGTATGGTAGGTACAACATGGTCTTTAGCCCCAAAGACATGTAAAGAATATAGCATGATCTTTGGAGATCATGAGACGATCTCCAGGGATCATGGTGTGACCACAAGCATCAAGTTTTCTAGATTTAGTTGAGTTTGAACATGTCACAAATTTGTAAGACAAAATAAGATCCATTAGTAGCAAATGTACATCTATACCAACAATGCTACATGCATAGTTGTTACCAAGCCAAGTGTATCCTCATAACCCAAAATCATATGTAGTAAATCACTTTCTATGAAAACTTACATGATGCTCCTGACTCCAAAATCCAATTCCATGGCATACTATTATCCATGGCAACCAAGGATGCATCACCAAAAGAGAAAACATGCAAGACATCTTTATCATCAATGTTACATATATTACCCTCTTTTTTATTTGCCTTATACTTTTCTTCCTTTGTGCAATCATCCTCATCATGCTTTTTTCCCCTTTTCTTGTTCTTCTCCTTATACCAATCTTTCTTTATATTACCCTTCTATTACAAAAGAAGCATTCAACATCCTTCTTCAACAAGACCTGTACCTTGACTTGCCTCTCTCATGAGATTTTCCCCTAGCATTTGACCTTTCTCCCATCGTGAGAGTACTAGAGTTCTTGGAGCATGCATTGTTCTTTCTATTCTCCTCCTTGATGATGAGCAAACTTCTTTGAACATTAGTACTCATAAGACCACCTACATGTAGTAAATGCTAATGGTTGACCTGGAAGTGTTCCAACTCTTAGCCATGGCCAATAAAAATGTAGTCTTAAATGGATCAAGAAAAGTGATTTGCGCTATGAAGTGATTGAAAATGGTATTAAATTGATTGATATGATTGGACATAGAGGCTTATTTCTCCTTGTGAACTCAATCAATACATGTGAAGCAACACTTTCTTGCTCACACAAGTCACATAGCTTCTTCCATATATCAAATGTATCATCTGTCGTGTCTTTTGCATTAAAATAATAGAACTTTGAGAGTATGAATGTCCCTAGAATGATTTGTTTCTTCTCATACATCTACATGCATGCCCTTAGGCTTAATGTCATTGCATTTGATTGGATGTTCTTGCTTTTCCTAAACCAATATATTGTAGATTTTCTAATCCAATAAGAAATATTGGTGACATTCAATTTTTCAATTTTAAATAATGCATTTTAAAGTTGAAAAGGAAGCCATAGTCACCATAATTTATGCCAAACAATAAGTAATTGTAGCACTAAGAAGAGCAACAAATTGCAAGACCAAGTGCTTGCCACAATGACCAACTAACAAAACATTCCAAGAACTTTTTAGTGCATACCAATCTTTTTGCAAATTTTACCTATAGTTTTCTAGCTATTTATCTTAAATCAAATAACTCCAAAACACAAATATCTTCTCTCTCTAGTATAAAAATAATTCTAACTTTTCTAATCATAATCCAAAGGTTACAGATGTGGTCCTTTTTTATAAAACTGATGCCCTATAACTTTCAAACATGAAAAAAGGTGGAAAAATGGTGTGAATAACACAACTCACCAAAATGCATCCAAATAGGTTGTTTTTATCAATAGCAACCTCTTGGAGCAATTTGATGCGTTATACAGCCCATATATATCGCAATCTCAACAAAACATCAACTCTATCTCTATTTTGTATTCTCTATTGAACAAACATCATCCCCCTACTTAAGCCTTGAGCTTCCAATAAGTAGGGCCCCACCTTAGATCCACCATGCAAGCCATGAGCTGTCCACAAGTAAACCCCCTACTCTAGAAATGAGCCACCCTTGAGCTTAAGCAGCCCTTATGCTTGCATACATCCGATATATAAACCAAAATATTTCTCCCAACATTCCAAAACCAAGACATTAGATTTGAAATCCAACCACTAATGGCTACTCAAATGCATCCAAACCAAGCTATGGAAGCCCCCAAATTGAGCGTCGATTGCTTCTCAAGCCGAGAACACTATTTAACTCAATAATGAGAACAATACCTCTTTTACGATGGAGGCATGAAAGTTGCATGAGAATCTCGAATCCTCAACTTCATGATGACGAAGCTTGACTCCTTGCACTCCTCACTCCAAGCACAAGCTCCCACAAACACAACTTTGATATCAATTGAGAGGGAAACAGTGGTGGGATGCAAGCTATGGAGTGCAAGAGGGTTGAGAGAAAGAGAAAAGCATACAAGAGAGTTTCATGGATACATCGAATGGTACCCTTATTCTTTGTTATCTTCACTTTTATATGACTGTACAATATATACTCATACAAGGGGTGCCTACTTGGCTATTGGCCATTGGCCTTTACCCCAACATTTTCTAATTAAAGATGAAGAACATACAGATCAAGAATTCCAAGGAGACCAAGAATATCAACATGAAGTTTATTAATAAGTCCAAACAATCAAAGATGAAGCCAAAGAAAGTGCTAAAGTAAAAGGCAAAAGCTGGGAGTGAAAATACAAAATAGAGATTAAGGCCACCAAATACAAGGAAATAAGAAGACCAAAGAGTCAACTAGCAATAAGAATGAAGAATATGAAGGTTACAAGTAGACAAAAAGATTCCAAATCTCAAGAAAAAAGAGGCATCTCAACCAACAACAAATCAATCAAATAGAGATCAAAATATCATTTCAAAAGTTCTTGCAACTTAACCTGAATATTGTGAGATCCAATTATCAAAAAAGTGGGGGCTCTATTTTTCCAGCATATATTGAACTATATATAAGCTATTAATCCATGGGTTAACTCTTATAACCATGGATCAAGATGAGGGAGGGGATTGCTTCTTCATATAATGTAATTGATTAGCAAAACCAACCCTTGAGGACTATTGAGAATTAGCAATGGTAATTAGGTTTATCACATTAATTAAGGTCAATAGAACCTTAGTCCAAGAGCGTGGTTGAGCGCTAGATCAATGACACAAGTAATGATGTAATATCTAGAAGAGGCTTAGTCTAAATAGGACCACAAGAACTCACCAAGAGGTGGAGAAAATCAAAGGGTGCCTCTTGCCATTTAGGGTGCAAGCATGTGATTGTGAGCTAACCCTTGGAGGTCTTCAATAAAGCCTTGAAGTTATGTACCAAATCCTATTTAAGGGTAGTTAACATTAATGAGAAGATGGAGTAGTGAGTGCATTGCAACTATCTCTCTCTTTTTCTTTTGAACATGGCTCCTTTCTCTCATGGCATCCACTAAGAGATCATGTCATGCAATTGCTCTTCCAAGATGGGAGCCATTTGGAAGCACATCACACTATTGCATTATGGTTGTATCCCCCACAATTGGAGTAGACTTTTCCTCTAGGCTCATGATATTTTGATGGAAAAAGGTTGCAATGACAATAGATATAGTAGGCTCATGATACTATTATTAGATTCAATTGCCTCTTTAGTTTTCTACTCAATTTCTTCTCAATGATTCCTATGTGTTTATTCCTAAAAAAATTTGCTTTTGATTGAGTGTTCCCAAGTTGTCCTACCATGTTCCCAACTAAAATGTTAATTTATCAATATTCATGGTAATACTACTTTTAATATTTATGTCCAATTCCCTTGAAACGCTATCAATACTACAATGTAAACACTTGCAATTTCAATCCATAAGACAATTTATGCATGTAAGTCTAGCTCATTGGATGATGCAATATCAAGCAATTTTTAAACTAGATTGAGGCTTAAATTGTGTTATTTCAAGTGTGTCAAAGGTGAAGGATGTTGGGCATTACTTGAGCAAGATGTCCTACATCCTGTAGGTCAAGTCCCTATCCAAAGAAATTTCTCACAATATGCAATACATGCTTTTTAAAAACCTCGATCAAGGTGATCAGTAAATCCCCCCCAAGGTGATCACAAGCTATCTCCTACAACTAGTGTGGATCTTTTGGGGTCTAGTGGTTGGACATAGTTAGGTTTTATTTGGTTCAAACAACACTCAATTTGGATAATCAGTTTGAATTTTGGAGACTACTATATGAGATGGGTTAATTTTGCCAACTCACTCCAAATGGTTAACTAAAAGCAATCAAGGTTCTCAAGAAACTATCTCCTACAACTAGGCTTTTTTCTACTTTTGAGATCTAGTGTAGTGGTTCTATACTAGTTACAATCTAGCCTACTCAAGTTTAGATTACACTTAGATCAAACACTATTGTGTGAAAAGTAGAGATGGTTTTGTGAGATGGGCCCTAAAATGTCTTGCAGCCCCTAGTCACAAAAACCACTCAAGGTGATGCAAAATGTGTTCATGTACTCTAGGTAGTTTAATATAAGTGGTTTGAATATGTGAGGCAATTCTAGGAAGAATGTAGATTGTCTAGGATCAAATAGTGCTAGAATGATATGCTTGGGTATGATTTTTATGGACAATTCTATAAAATAGGCTTCGATGTTGTCATGCAAACTAAGTAAGTTAGCCTTGTCTAATGAATTTTACTTATTGTAGGTACATCCATTGATCATGCAATCCCTTTCTATGCTAACATGGTTCAATGTAGATGAAATAGTCAAGCACTAGATGCAATTTACAAGTCAATTAGGGTGACTATAGTCATTTCTTGAGTCAATCAAACTGATGCAAAAAGGTCAAGTGTAGTGCTTCTAAAGTTTGTGTCTTATCCTATTCATCACTTGAATTATGATATCTAAAGGCTGTATGATTTGTGGATGGTGCTAACTAGCCAAATGATTCTATATGATTCCAGTTGAGTTGAATCCTTGCTTTCGGAAGCCAGCATTGCAAATGATTCTTGATGCTTACCACTAGAGCAGCCTAGATAGATCAATTGTCAAGACATGGACTCTATAGGCATGAATGGATGACTCACAATCATAATTCTAGTCTTCCTGTCAAAAATTTATAGCGTGCATCATCCGTAATTGGATATGCAACTAGTTGAGGTGAATTTTTGCTCAGGATGTCTCCAAATCGAGCATGGTGATGGAGCAAAGGTGCAAGATGTAGTGCAAGTGAGTGAAATCAACCAACACGGGTTATTCATGGCCAATTGGGTGATTTTTTATGGATTCAAGTAGTTTGTTGACTAGTTGAGGTGCTTGCAAGTTTTCAAGTCATATAGGATGCACAAACTTCTCTCATGCAATTAATCACAAGCATGCAATCCAGTTTAATCTTCTCTTTTGAATTCAATTTCTCAATTAAGTTCTGAGATTGGGGGCATGACTGATGAGAGAAGATAATGTTGTGAACATCTTCACATATGGATAGGATGGTAGCTTCCATTTTGTCAAATATTGATCTATGACTTCCCAATATGCAATTGAACTAATGCTTGTGGCCTTCTGATGTAGTTCACCTAATAGTGGGAACCATTGATGGTGTTTTACTACAATTGTGTGTTACCAATGAGTTTATCACATACATAAATGGCCAACTTTCAAATATAATAGCAAAAAAGTAAACTTTTGAATAATCATGGTTACATTTTTTAATTGAATATGTATGGGGGGATAATGAGCCATCCTCAATAAAAGGAATAAGCATCAGAGTCATGAAGCAGGATGAAGATTGCCTTATACCACATTTTTCTCTACATAAACAATTTGAGGATTGTATTTTAAAAACCACAGTAATAAATGCATGGAAAAGAGGTGATCATGTTGCCTACAAAATCAACCAGAGACACCAGTTAGTGAGGACTAAGAAGTATCAATGGGTTGTAGGTGCGGAGGAGCCACCTCGATCATTATCCCCTTCACCCCATGTGAATAATACTTGGTTTGAAGCAAAAGAAGACATAATTTTTGTGGTACACAACAGTTGCCTTTTCATCTCTTAATATGTACCAATCCAATTGCCTTTGCAAATAATCTTCTAGTATGAAAGTTGCCATATAACTTGTGAAAAAAAGCTTTCATATGGTTGTACATTTATAAGTCACTATAGAGTTCTTAAGATTTCATGGGATTGGTGGTTTTTCAACTTTGTTATATTTATTGGGTAGAATAATTGTAAAATATGGTTAGAGTAGTGGATTTTGGGTGGGTCAAAATATTTATATACTCATACATTAGCTAGTAGGGTAGCTACCTTAGGGCATCTATACTAGGGTATATAGTATAAATCATGCTTACTATAAAGTATATTTTTCAAAGAAAAAATTAAAATGAGGAGATGCATAGAGGATACGATGGAGTACAAATAAGAGAGAAGGGTGAGTGTATTCTTATGAAGGAAGAGAGAATGAAGGATAGAGCATTATACGATGAACAAAAATACGATAGGTTGATGCCATTACCTTATTGAAAAAAGGACGAGAAAAACAATTGAGAGCTTGCACCCAAGCAATCCTTGCAATTTCTTCTAAGGGAAATTGATGCCGAGATATGTTATATTTGTGGAAGGGAGGTAATGACTATAATATGGAGAGAAAAGGAAATGCATGTGGCTGAGGGAGAATTTCAGGCTTTACATAGCCTAAGAAGAACATTCATTCATAAATATCCCATGCTAATGGCAGTGTGGAGTATCAATCTACAGCATTAGAACTAGCAAGTAACCAAATTTTGGACATCTAAGTCATGATTATTTCACCACTCAATCAGCCCCACCAAAGCATCCAACCATCTAACTGAAATCAATTTTCTTCATACAATTGGCAGGCCTTCAATGCATTCTTCTCTAGCTAATCATACTTAAATGAGTGTGTGATGGGATGTTCATTGTGAGTTGTGCATTGCATCATAATATGTCTTTGTCGTATGTGACTAGTAGTTAACTATGTGAGTGATCTCTCCTATATATATGTAGACAACTAATCGTGAGTGATGTGTCTAGTGTATTTGCATGCATCAGTGTTGTTTTGTGTTTGTGACTAAGGATAGAATGTAGTCTCATGTTTTATGTGAGTTAACTTGTGACCCAACATGCGATGGCTAATGTGTTTGGCAATGTGTGGTGTAGTGTGTGTAGTGTATGTTGTGTAGGAATAATGAGTGTTTAAGCTATGTGAATAACGTGTGTGCGAGTGATGTGACTGGTGTGACTTAATTAGTGTGTAGAGTGGAGTGACTAACTAGTGTATGGGTTGGTCATGATTATGTGTTACATGACTAACAATGTGTGTGTTAACTCAAACCCCAAAAAAAAAACACTTAACTACAATCAAGCGTGATTCAAAAGAGTGGATCTAGTGCTAGGTTGTGACTCTGTGGTGACTACGCTAGTCCAAATGATATACTCATGGTGACTATGTGTACTAGTGCTAGGTTGTGTATGTACAAGTACTAACGTGCTCGAATGAACTACCTATCATCCGTGCACAAGTGATGTCCTAACTTAATTTATGTGCATGAGTACCTTAACCTATGTGAACAAGTGTGTCTAACATAGTATGAACAAGTGTTTTTGCAAGTGGTAGTGTGATTTTCCCTATGTGAATGAGTGCTCTCTAACCCACTTAAGTGCTCAAGTGTTACTAACCAACCAATGTGCAACTAAGTGCATGAGTAATTTTGATGCTATTATTTCATTGGATTCAAGGGTGGCAAAAGAGGTGTGATTTAGAAGACTGGATTGGTGAATGTGTCCCACAAGACTTGCTAGAGATGTCCAAAGACTTAAAATTCTATAAGCAAACAAAAGGACTAAAGCACATAGCACATCATGAAGAAACCACATGGCATGAGAAATCAAGAGTGGCCATAAACGACACTCCCATCATTGCTATGTTGGTACTCTTAAGGATCACACGGCATACCCTAGTTAGACATGGGCTTCAATCATCTAGGTGGGTGACTACCATTTCGAGGGGGGGGTAAGGATTCTTACACGATTACAAGTTGTTTCGTACATTCTAGAGTACTTGGGATACATGCACTTGAATTAGGTCACCAACATAGCCACCATCTTAATTACCTATACACAAGGTCCCATCCTCAAATAGACATTTTAAATGTGTGGGAAGGTTTGAAGATATTCAATTTTTATGTGTGTTTGAATGTATTACCCATATTGAGTACTATGAGCATATATAAGAACATGCACAACAATTCTTTTTGAGTGTGTTAAAAAAGTTCAAATTATAAAAGATGATATGATTGCGAGAGTATTTTAGAGACTCTCACAAGCTATTGTAAAGGTTTGAGTGTGATGTACATGTTATGACATTGGATCTTATGATAGTGTGTATACAAATTATCATCTTTTTCTTAGTTTATTTACATAAACATATGGTTGGCATGGAATCAATTTATAAATTGAAAGAGAGAAAGAGAGAGACAGTCGTGAAAGTTTATAAATTGAAAGAGAGATTGGGTATACAATCATTGTGTTCCAGAGAGACCTTTTGTGCATTCAAGTTTTGTTTTTTTGAGTTTGGATTCAACTTTTTATGCTTTCCCCCAATCAAGATGGTACGTATGTGTACTTTTCACACCTATTGCACTTTTTGGTATGTTTCAATGATAGGTATCTCTCTAGCATGCAAAGTGAAGAATTCTACCTTTCAAAGAATAATAATCACCCTTTATGGTTATGGGAATGCAGTCAAGGGGATGATCATCTTGAATGAAATTGATGTGTATTCACCTTGAGTGGAGGTGGTCCAATCAAGGTGATGATCACTTTGAATGGGTATGACCTAGTAAGGGTGCTAGGTGTAAGATTAATGAGGTTCACCTTGAGTGGAGATGATTTAGTCAAGGTGATGGATGTCACTCAAGCTCTCTATGTGTAAGTTCTAAAGACTTGCAAGCATACTATGAAGGCCTACATGCAAGGACTAATCATTGAAACAATTAAAAGAGAGGAAAATGGATAAATCAAAGGGTAGAAACCTTAACCCTATCCCCACTTGTATATAGCATTCAAAACCACATATAGGAAGAGTACATATTGCATGCATGATTTTGTGAAACTCCTCTCTCTATCTTCTCTCATCTCTATATTCCATAGCTTGAGCTCAAGAGAGTTGTGTGAGAGCCTTGTTGATCTTAAGAATATGCAATCTTCTCCTCTCTTACTCTTTAAAGTGTTTTATTCTCTTCTTCTCTCTCTTTCTTGCACACTCATGGTGAAGGGATCGAAGCAATGCAAATTAAGAAACCATCAAAACATTAGTGCCAAAAATGCTTCAAAAAATACACTTTTGTTAATCACAGGATTAAGTAAAGGGCCAAAGAGAGTTTGCCACGTGTCCAAGAATATGGTATTCTTGTCTCCTCCTTTTTGGAGATAGTAGAGTCCACTTCGTGATTCTCTCCTCTCTTTTAGCCAAAATATCCAAAGTCTGACATGTTTTGGTAGTCCCGAAGTCCTTATTTACTTATAAAATCTGATAAAGGACATGATAAAGATGTTATGAAGTTAAAAATGACTTTTTTGAAAGTTGGGAGCTTTTGGCACCACTAATATATTTTCATTAGTCTAATATTCCTTTGTTTACGTTCATTCACCTTTCTCGGTGAGCTTCTTTATTTGCTCATTCGCCTTTCTCAGTGAGCTTCTTTCTCTACAAATTCAATCTAAGTATGGCATCCAAAAGTCACCCTTCTCGTTTAATAAACTCCTGCACTGTTTATAGCCAAGGAGTAGATGGAAATTGGGAGCCCAAAATCTTTTGCATAAACGATTGGGTTACCATGTTGCCCTCTCGTAAGGGCTCTCATAACGTGAAAAGAAGAAAAAGAGAGGATATAAAACATCAATGGAAGGGACGTATCATTGCTTTCAAAATTACGCATGAAGGGTGGTTTGTCAAAGTGCAACATGTTTACATGCCCAAGGATAAGCACTTGCTCCTAACGAACATGTTTGCCAATAGACACATTGTAAGTCTTAAGTTGATAACATATGTGATATTTTTTTCATTTAAGTAAGTATTAATATCGAATTCTTGGTTGTAGATATTTTCGTCAACAAGTATTGAATGGCAACCTGTGGAGAGCTTAAGTGGAACTTTCAATGCAATTCATAAGCCATTTCCAAACATTATCTATGCTGATGAGACTGTCGTTTCTTTTAGTGAGAGAATAATTTTTATATATTATGCACAGTATGTGGTTCCCTCTAGAGAGGGTACATATGGACATATCGAGGATTTTCCATTGCCAAGTCTCTCATCTCTAATTTGGGAGGCTTGATAAGGCAACGATGTATAGTTCTAAATTCAAAATATGTCAAGATATTCAAAAGTCCATGACAGCTATTGGAATGATCTCAAGAAGAATATGTCTGTCATGGTTTATACCCTTACATATTTTTGTGGGCTGCTTCAAAATAGCAAACTTACAAAGAACAAAAGTATATTGGCTAAGTAGAAATTTGGCAGAAGCAAAACTAGGCAACATTATAGGAAGGCTTTGGAAATCTAGAGTGGTTGACCATAAGGGCGACACCATGAGGTGTATTGTATGCCCCCAATCCTTGTCTCTGCGTTATAATATTGCACGACAAACTCTTGCTTTGGGCTTTGATTATAGGAGATACAAACTTAAACTAGGTATCTGGATTCCTTGGATTCTGATATAGATTGCACGCCCTTCAAACTTAAGGTGCAAGTTATAGAAAAGGAGGTAAATATCACTTCCAATTTGAGTCCTAAAGATGTAAGGATACCTTGGAGATGCTAGACAGTACATCCCTTGAATATAAGTAAAAAGTAAATGGTAGAGCAATTGGGAAAAGAGTTGAACGCTCTTTCTCTTGTATGAGTTGCTTGTCTCCCACAATTACAAGCTTCAAGCCATAAATATGAAAACATTGATTACATTTACATATGACAAAAATATTTTCATTGAATCAAGAGTTACAAAATTGAAGTGTGAATATACAAGGATCTTGCTTCATTTGCATCTATTTGTCTTCTTTTAGCTTTGTAACTTTTTCATCGCTTTTTGCAAAGATATCTAATCTCCTTACACTGGCTTTTTTCTTTGGTTTTGCTAGAAGAATTTGGCTTGGACATGGGGCCTCTTCTCTTCACGCTGATGAGGAGATGGATGAGAAAGTGTTGGCATTTCTTTCTTTTTGGAGTTTACCTTACTATTCTTTCCAGATGACTTGCCCTTCGCCTTACTCTTACTCTTAGTTGAAAAGTTTAGTGAAGGGGAAGATCTTAGTTGAGATGACTTTCCCTTCACCTTACCCTTTCAAAAATCAACTCAATACATCTCCCCTTTATCCACCATATGTATGAATCAGGGTAATCTTGGCACTATGAGGAAAAATTGTAATAAGTTGGAAAACTCAAAGATAGGTTGGTCAAAAAACAATGTGAAAAATACTTACATTAACCCCATCCATCTTGAGAATCTTTGAATCTATTGTCCTACAAACATTTGAAATCACTCTCCATCCACAAGAATGCACATCATTTTTCAAGGGCACATCTTGTTGGAGAAAGCTATATGGTTTTTGAGGATCAACAATATCCTCATATGTGGTGCCCAAAAAGATAGCCATGGGCTTGCCAACACTATAAATGGAAACAAGTTACTAAAATAGACAATCAAATAAAATAAACAATAAACCAAAAAGTAATCATTATTCTATTCAACGCACATTTTTGCTCGGCCGTGGATACCACTAAGAGAGTTCATAAGGATAATTTCTCTAGTGAGAATATTAATATATATATTAGGCTCCAATGTCCTCTACAAAGTAAAATGTTAGTAAGAAATGCATACAACAAAGAAGTATACATTAAGCCCTTTGCAAAATTGCATACCTTTCTACGTAAGGAAAAAAAATATGGTAGTTTGTGATTGGATCAAATGTCTTTAAAAATATTTCTATGTTTGAATGAGATCTCGAAAACAACTCCACTGATAACTGTGGATCAACAATAAATATAGTTTTAGATATTTCTTTCTTGAGAGAAGCAATCAACGCCCTAAAACCAATAGCAAAAACAAAGGAATGTCATTTGCAATGAACAACACCATCATTCCATATAGTAAAAATTTTGAGCCAAAATGCCTTACCTTATGCAACAAAAAACTACAGAATTTGACAATTGAATATCTTTCTTAACAAGCATGGATTTGTCCTCAAGTGATATACTTAGATAGTCCTCTTCTAAAAAAGTGCAAGAGACATTCACAACCATTTTCATGTATATCTCCTTCATTCTCTTCAGATTGACTGGGCCAAGGACAATGATTTTCCTCTTGCAAACTTCATCCTCCGACTCTATAACCTCTTGTGGTTGTTCTTGTTGGGCAGACACTTGTTGGGACACGGTCTTTGTTGGATATAAATGTGTCACCTCCGCAATCATTGGCCCTTTCACTCTCCTAGACAATTTTGGTGGAACGTTAAGCATCTCAAATGCTTTTTTATCCATAGTGGGCAAGGGCCTCAATATCTTGTCGAATCTATACCTGATTCTGCTGACCATACTAAAGCCTTTGTTCATCAAAGTCACCCTATGAGCATGAGCAGCAGTAATGTAAGCATCGTTCAAAAAATCAATAACAAAGTCTTCAACTACCTCCTAAAGACAAAGAATGGCTACAAGCTGCCATTTCTTTTACATGCCAACTTCAGTGGTGGACACCCTTGATAATCTATAAGAAATATCCTTGACAGCTCTGATAAAGCCTGTCTTTGGAATGGCATGCTATGTAGCTCTTTGTGCCTTTCGTATCTCACTAAAACATTTCTGAACGTAATAAAATCTAGACTTTCTCTTTCTCTTAGACTTGGAAGGCTCTTCTCCATGGGCATAAGAGGGTCCCAGTTGCTCTACTTGCTGAATAGGGGCTGTAGGGGAGTTTGGAAACTTGGCAGTTGTAGGAGAGGACTATCCAACAAGGTCACAGGGTTGGTTATCCACATAATGAAGCTTACTATGGGCAGGGGGAGAACACACAATCTCTACACTAGATTTCTTTGATTGCATGGCAGGAGAATGAGGGAAACCAAGGGTAAGAGGGATCTCAAAAGGAAAAGCTTGAGGATCCATTGATGGCCTTGTCTCTTCCTCATTATCCTTGCTATCTATATACACCTTCCTTGCAATCTGCTTTGTCATGGCCATCACCTACTTGAAAATGACACAAATCAGAATCTTAAAACAGAAATTAAAAACCTAAAACACAAATCGAAAGCTATCACATCAGATACGGTGCAAAGGGAGGGAAGCCCACAATGGGAGGTGATTCATTCGTGTCGTATATATGTGAAACAAACTGGGAGATGAACAGCAAATACAGCTCAAACGAAAATGAGTGCCAGATTGGACGCCATCCATTTGCACCGCATATGTGGACCACTTGTTCTGCTTAACATTTTTTCTAATGACAAATACAGTGCAAACGCACTCCGAGTGGCATATTCAAGGTTGTCTACTTGCGCCATATCTGTAGAGAGAAAGTGACTTGCATGGATGATACGGCGTGAAGACTAATTATCGGGCAAGATGCACGAAGGAACACTCGTTCAGCTAACATTTTTGCAAATGATAGATACGGCGCAAACGCACTCGAGCAAAATATTCAAGGATGTCCACTCACGTCGTCTGTAGAGAGAAAATGACTTGCATGGCCGATACGGCATGAAGACTAATGATCAAACAAGATGCACAAAGAAACACTCATTCAGCTAATGTTTTTGCGAACAACAAATATGGCGCAAACGCACTCAAGCAGTTTATTGACATTTGTCTCCTCACGTCGTACCTGCAAATAGAAATTGACGTTCAAAGCATACGGTGCGAATCAGGACTCATGCGACTTGACGTTTTTGTGAACGACAGATACGATGCGAATGCACTCGAGTGCTATACTGAAGGTTGTCTACTCGCTTCATATCTACATATAAAAGTTGACTTGCAAGGCATACGGTGCGAAGCAGCACTCATTCAGCTCGACATTTTTGTGAAAGACAGATATGATGTCAAAGTCCAAACATTCCTTCTACATCCTTGTCATTTGCCACCTTGTCCAAAAGGCAAAAGATGGAACATTTTGGACCCTCTAATTGTTGTTCATTAGATTTAACAGGATATTTAACAAGAGTATACAATGAATGCAGTTGCTTTTGACATTAGCCTACATTTCCTAGACTGAGCACAATAAAACAAATCTGGGGCGCACAAAACCTGTCAAGAGAATGAGACGTACACTTTCTTGAAAACAAAGCCTTCAGCTCCCAATAAGTATATGAACATATTTCTTTGCATCCTTTTCAACCACATGAAATGCAAGACCTTCAAACTTAGCAAACTCCTCCAGAAAAAACTTCTTGCAAGAGTTCAAGACATGGTCAATATCCCAATCAAGGTTGAAAATATCCTTTGCAGTTCCATAGTAAGATAACTCCATGCCATTTTGAAGAAGAAAGTCTAGGAGCCTTTCTGAGGAAGAAACCTTTGTGATCCGAGAGACAATCCATGAATCCTCATCCAAAGGCTCTTCAATCTCAGGGAGGATTATTGTTTAATGGTCATTGCAAAGGCTTTTGATGTTGCAAATGGCATTGTTGACATCGAAAATGAATCGAAAGAAGAGTTACTTAAACTTGACACTAAAATTACGAAGATGATAAGTTTATTGAAGTAGGGGATGCCCTTTCTCTTTGTTTTAATAAGGCAAAGAATGCTAAGAAAGAGTATGGGATTACTGAAGAGGAGTTCCACGCCCTTCAAGACTGACTTGGAATTTCCAATTTTGGAAGAGAAGAGTCGAAGTATATTAAAGAATTGGAAGATACCAATGAGGCACAATCATCAATTAACATATGGAATCCAACTAAGCTACAGAATGATGAAAATCAATTGGTACTATTATCTCAAATTCTGTAAGATACATTAATATGTTTAATTTCAATATTCATCTGACATTCATCTTTTTCTGCAGTTGGAGATTGAAGATTTTGATAACTTCTTGGGACGGGGTACAGGGAGGAGAGGTGGTATTAGTTCACTGAAAAATGTTGCACTTGGCCATTACTTATCAAGGATTGATCCACATGTTTTCTTGGTATTTCATAACATCTTCTCAAAGGAAGCAACATGGCCTATACTATGTATCAAGGCACTTACAAGGCTACTTGGTTTCTCTAGATTACAGTACAATGCACACAAGGTGATGTTTTTGGAGATGACTGCGACAATTAGGATTTTTTGTTATGGACTTGGTTTCTCTACTTCTAGAGCAGTATACTTTCTGGCCCTCTCATCTTATGATTTGCAAAACAAACCAAACTCGTATAAAATCAATAGTTGACTACAAGAGAAGAAAATTTCTACGTTATAGAGGAAAGATCTCGAAGGGAGAGGAAGATGTAAAGGCTCTTGAGAGCAAGCTTTGTACTTTTCTTTCTTGAAAAATACTATGAATTCTCAAGTTTCATTATCATCTTTAGTATTCATTCTTTGAAGTTGTCATCGAAAAAACCAATTGAATAGCTCCTCAAGAGCATTGCTTTTTGTAACTCCTCCTCCATGTCTTGTGCTTCGAAAAAAACTTGTAAATGCTTGATAGTGAGACTTTTCCATGCCTCTATAAGTTGCTAGGGGGCCATGCTCCTTCACAAAGTAAGGCCCATGGATATGAAGGATATGCTACAAATTCAAAAGATTAATGATCATTTTATACCATTGAAAATTTTATCGAAGAAAGTGTGGATTAAATATTCTCTCTTACCAAATAAAATATGATATCATTTTCTCCCCATGCCTCCTTTATTGCTTGAACAAGATTTGTAATCAAACATTTGAACTCTTCTAAATACATGTAGGTTGTCTTTTGTTGCTTGAGGAGCTTTGGGAAGACATCGGGGTGTCTTCAAACCTCCATCCTTAGAAACGCAAGTCGTGGTGTGCTTGCAACATTTGTCATTATCCCACACAGCTCTCTCCAATGCTCCCAAGTAATGCTCACATGTTTTCTTGTATGGTTTCCTAAAAAGTGTCTAGCTTTTAAGCCTCCCATTGAGACATCAGCCAAGACATCTCTTGTTTTCCCTGAAAGTATTGGATCTTTTCTTAAGTGAAATTGACATCCATGAAAACCCATTTTGGAGAGTAATGCCTCACATTTGTTAATACACTCATCCAATAAAGGCAAGGGCTTAATTAAGTATGCATAGTCCAGATGCAACCTAAGAAGTTTATCAATAATTTTAATATTTGCATGCAAAATAAATATATGAATATTTGTGAGAGGAATTAAAAGAATGGGATCCCATATATCTTCCTTCTTTTTATTTTTACTCAAATCTATAGAGTCTCTAGTTGTGGCTCTTCTTATAGGGCGCAAGTTGCTCCAATCTTTAAACCCAACACTTTGCATACAATAAATACAAGTATATTTTACATTTTTTCCATTACATATTCCAAGCATACATTTGATAGTTTTCAAGTCTGTGCTTATGTGCCATTTCACATTAAAATTACCAACCCCATTAACAACCAATATTTCTCCTTCACTTTGAGACTTAATAATGTTTGGAATACCTGTATGAGTAAACAACCATTTCAATGTTTGATGATTCTCGATTGATACCCGAGCTACACCAACCCACTAAAGCTCCATCTCATACTAAAACTTATACACTAGTGCTTGATCCCCACCATTGCTGTAGTCCAATACCCTATTCATGATGCAAATGCTGAATCTTTTTTTCTTTTGTCCTTTTTGAATTTATGCTTCATCTAACTTCAAGACAAACTTCAAAACACCGTGGCATTCCTTTAACGTGAGTCTATACATGTGAACCATTACAATATGCACTCTTCTTAGATCAACCCATATATTATTAAACGCATTGTGTTTAAAACTAGATTTTCTTTTTGTCTTTTTGTATGGCATAAACACTTCAAAAACATGTGAAATCTTACGATTCATGGCAATCCTTGCAACCGATACTCTAACGGCTCAAGGCAACCCAAATGTAGTTATTCTATTACATTTTAGATTTCTAAACCATAATCTTGAGATAGCACGATAACCTTTTCAACTAATGCCCACATTATCACATGTCTCTAAAATTTCATTTGGTTTTACTGTGTCCTTTAAGCCCTTAACCAATTCTTTGAGAATTTGGCCTCTCAAATCCATATTTTGAGGTGACTTAAGAATTTTCTTTGCAATATTCAATTTTCTTTTCTTTACTCTCTCACACAAGCTAGTTATATTTTTTAATGGTCTCTTTCATTCTCTGAATCCTATTGGAGTTTTCTTTAAGTGTACCAGCTTGTCTTATAATGACTTATTAGCATTTTTCAAAAAGTTAATCTTATTTATAAGCTTAGAAACTTACAATAGCCAGGCATCCCATTATAGTCTTCCCCAACATATTTCACATAGTCATGAATATTTAAAAAATTAAGAGGTTTACTTGTTAAAGGATCCTTGGAATAAATATTTCCATCCACCCACAAATCTATATGTTTCTTTCCTTGAGTTCACAATTTGTTGGCCTTCATCTCATATGTTAGTACTCAACGATATATACTTCTCTAAGTTGAATAAATCAAATCTGGTTGGATGACAAGTTTGTACTTGCATATACTCACATCTGTATTACTTACAGAGGTATTGCTAAACATTTTAGCAAATCGACGACAAATGAATCTCACAATGATAAGAAAGTGAACACAAAGAAGATAATGACGAAAGAGAATGGAGGAGCATGTGAAAAAAATACGCAGTAGTAGACAAACATGATATAAGTGGACGTTTCTCGAAAATGTAAATTCTTCCAAGTTTCAAGATATAAATGACCAAAAAGATAACCCTGACATAAATTAAAGATGAGGGATAATTAATGGCTAACCTCTTCAATGAATTCAATATTCTCTTGTTAAACACATTTGAGCAATCATATTTAATGGTTTCATTCTTCCAATGTCTCAACGAATTAGCAACTTAATCATTTTTTTACAAGTATCTTTTTTTGAAGTGTTTTTTGTCCTAATGCTTCTCTTTTCATTCAAACTACCAAGGAGGGTGAGATATCAATAAGTGCTCATTAAGCTTTTTTTCTCTCTCTCTTATTTGCATTCTTCAAACAATATAAGAGAAGAAAAAGTGAGAGGCATAAAAAGATATAGCTAAGTATGTGTGTGAAGAAACCCCTAAAATAATGGATGGTTGTATCAAGCCCCTACTGTTGAGCTTATATACCTCCAAAAGTATAAAACCAACTTAGATTTACCAACTTCCTCAAAACTAGTATTCGAATTGCAACCAATTTTTTTAAGTTTATTTAATCAACACACAAACGTAGTAAGATAAGTAAAAGGTACCCCATTTAATAATGGTTGCATATACCAAGGAACAACCATGCACCACCTATCCCACTTGTGAATAGAGATTGCAAAGTTTCATTGTTAACCATCTCTATGTCTACACAATCAAGCTAACAAAATTAACACTCACCCTTAAACTAAAGTCATTGTAAGGACTAATGCTTGAGGTTGCTTCAAGTGCACTCCCACT
This sequence comes from Lygodium microphyllum, assembly GCF_053477565.2. Lineage (NCBI taxonomy): Eukaryota > Viridiplantae > Streptophyta > Polypodiopsida > Schizaeales > Lygodiaceae > Lygodium > Lygodium microphyllum. Next base: position 70,704,392 of record NC_141158.1, read on the forward strand.
CATGCTATGGAGCATCTTAACATTGTAACTTCATTAGTACTTCACAACTTATTCTTTAGCTAGCCCACATTTGAAGCCAATCTCAACATTCTTGAAATCCATGTTCATGGCCATTGTTTTTTTGTGCACTTGCATTTCCTTCATCACAATTTCCACTTAAGTTCTATTTTTAAAATCTACCTTAACCAAACCCAAGCTCTTTCTCATGTATAGGGTTCGTGTATCCACACAGTGCTCAACCATGAGACATTGTGGGTACTCAATACCAATACCATTGAGGTCAACTTCTCATCTTTATAGCACAATTTGCTACTTAGCACACATCACAACACTAGTATTTTTTCATTCTCGAAAATTTAATCCAATTCAACACTCAAAATGGTTACAAATTGAACTCCCTATGTATTTAGCCGCTTTATATTATGTCTAGAGCAAGCTACATTAAAATTTTGTTTTATAATTGCACCACTTGCAACTGCAAATGACTTGTGCACAAGATACCAAGCAGCTACACATTAGGAGGCTATGTCAAAAGTGAGCTTGAGGGGGAAAAATTTCGAGCAAGAATTTTCTAATAAACCATTGGGTAACCATCTCATTTGGTGAAGCTTCCTCACATTTGAATATAATGTCAAAAGAATTCAATACACAAATTGAATCTCACACATCATACTTGGGAGCAAAATAGAAGGAACAACTGCACATTTCATACAAAAGACTAGGGAAAGAGGAATAATAGCACATTCTTATGCAAACGATGCAATGACTAACCATACGAACGATAGCGCATTCTATGCAAAAAAGCAATGAGTAACCACAAGAACGATAGCACATTTCCATGCAAAAGATGCAAATACACGATTAATATTGCAATAACAATTGTGTGATCTATGGTAGACTAACATTTCACTTTAGAGATCTTGAAATGTACTAACTATTACCAGAGCACATTTTCTCTCTTCCAAAATCTTGAAATGGTTTAAGATTCTAGACTTCAAAAGAAAACTAGACTAGTGCATTTAGGTTCGATGCTCTGGCATATTTCTAGGCTTTGCGCTAAATAAATGCAACTCATCCTTTGGACTATGGTGAGAGAGAGAGAGAGTGAGAGAGAGAGAGAAAGAGAGAGAGAGAGATGCAAGCCAATAGAGTTGAATAATAACAGGCTTATCCTAGATAAAAGACACTATGCTGCAAGTAGCTGGAGACTTGTAACACCATGAGAGGTATTTAGAGAATCTTAAACCATTTAAGCATCTGTGCGTTGTGGTAACTAATGCAGCAACGTACAAGTCATGTTAGTGATTAACCATGAACAAGTGCTAATCTAATCTTGTTAACAAGTGCCACATCCACGATTCAGATCTTGAATATAGGTAAGCAGTGTTAGCGGCCCCCATCAAAATGAAGTTCCTCCTCTATGCATTACCATGCAGATTTAAAGTTTGAATCCATCCAAGGGACAGTAAACAGCATCCACACAGCGGATGTTGCAACACATGCTTACACAGAAAGATAGATCCAAGCTAGTTAAAGCTGCATCATGTCTAACTGCTTCAAATTGACAGGATCAGCATCAGGTTCAACTGCTATACGTGACCGCCACCTTTGAAACCCAAGAGCTGTGTGAATCCCAACAGATGTCACACAGCAGACAACACTTTTAGCCCAAGAGTCACTGCCGTTTCAAAACAACAGGCACATGCCTTAACAACAGGCACATGCCTGCGGCCATGGCAGTTTAGGATCAGGGGCTTGCAGGTGCAACTGCCACAATGTAAGCATTCCAAGCACTCCCTTGGTGATAAGACTTGACTTCCTCATACTTAGAATCATCATTCCATACGTCATCATTTTCTTCTTCACCCATGTAAGGCATTGTACGCAACCAGAAATGGACAGAACTGAACCCCGCTTCTTGAAGACAATCTCTCAGTTCTGGTAAGGTCCATCTGTTTATCAAGTGGGATCATGACAAATGCAGAATTACATTTTGGAAGTATAACCATGTACGAATCACTCTTCGCTTAAGACATGAAAGCTTTATTCATCACATGGTAGCTTGGCAAACGTAGATTTTAGGAAGCATTTTTAAGTTATTGATCCCCATAAATAGAGTCCCCCAGCCCCTGCAACCGCTAACGTTAATTATTATGGCATCCTCAACAAGAAGCCACACGGCCACAAAAGCACATTCTACAGCAAATCGTAATAGCACAACCCTCTATTGTAATTTTAAAAGATTGACAACGACTGGAATTATATGTCAAACTATTTATATACCAGTGTGGAAGCCTTATTCAACAAAACCAAGTTCCAAGGTAGATGGCATCTACAAAAACTAAAGAAACAGAAGGTTGTACTTTTCACATGCTAGTGTAGCAGCCCTGGACCCAACAAAACCATCTTAATCATCTCAAGTATAAGAGTTGTAGAACACTATTTTGCATCAAGAAAAGTGAAAATCTGTAGTGATATTATAACTCTAAGACCCTTGTCTCAGTGTTTTGACTATGGTAGATGTATTGAAGGAGCAGAGTACGATACAGCTCTTGCATAAACCATGTTTTGAAATCCGCATTACAGTTCCTTACCTGTTTAACTACAAGCAGTATACATTAATGTCTAAAAAACCAGTAACCTTCTCATCCCCCCTGCTCCACACAAGTCAGTTCGACTTCAATGTAACAATACAACCTCCTGAGTCTACTGCACAGTCAGTGGCAGTGCTTACAAGCAGATTAACAATGTTGTTACTGAGATAGATTGACCATGCTGCAACTAACAGACGGTACACTAGAAAGCACACTCTACATGAATGGAGAGAAAATCGTAAAGATCCTTTTTGGGCCTCAAAAGGGGTGTTAAGCAAGGCTACATTCAGGAAATATACTGCTCATTAATACAATGTCTCATTAAAAAGAGCCTCAAAAACAGCCAAATTCAATTTTATTTTCATTTTCAGCAGCCTGCCCAAACTCTACATATGCAGCCATTCTTCATCCCATCATTGTCCATGCTTTAGAGATTTTTCTTTCTTGAACACAAGACTCTACTATGCCTTGTTGCTACCACACCTGCTCAAGGACAACATGACATCATTACCAGCTACCATCAACCGCTCCAGCTGTTAGTGATGATGCCTCCTGCTACTGCCACATCCCTACTGCTGGCACTACTATTGCTGGCCCAAAATGCAACTGAGAGTCACCCAAACACAGCTTCTGCTGGCATCTACTGCTCCTTCAACTGCACCAGACTGCTGCAACTTGCTACTGCTACTGTCATGCTGCTGTCTACCCTCCAAAGCCCCACTATTCCTGTCCAATTTGGAGCCCCTGCTCCCCACACTGCTATCCGGCAACCCTAAACACAGATTTTGCTGCTCCAAACTGCCATCACAATCAAAACACAGAATTCCTTTCCATGTCGGCATTCAAAATGTAGATCTGACCTACGAGTGTGTAAGACACTACATCCTAATTGCACGACTCAGAGAAAGATAGGAGAACCTATGTTAGGCTGCTTAGTTTATGTATGTCAGTTTATCATCTGCTGGCTCTGAGCACTGTCAGAATCTGACAGATACATTGGAGCTCTAACTATGAATTCTTCCAGTTTTGTGTGCATTCGTTTCCCCTATGTACAATTGTGCGCATTTCTTGTGTTAGCCAGTCAGTGCTGCCCTGCCAGTCAACAACGATTTTCCTTCAAGATGCTGCGTTTTTCCCCAAACAATTTTCTCTCTTCTTCTATATTCAGCAATCATTTCAGATTCAGTGCAGATTATCACTTCACTCCTCTTCTACCATATCCCTCTTTTCCTTTCTCTCTGAGTTCATGTTCCTCTTCCGTTGCGCACTCACGGTATCATCACCTAAGTGAGAACACGGAGTTGCCCCATGAAGAGGAGAACCCCCAAGCTGAAAATGTAGATTTTCAGCTATCTGTTCCTTGCTGCCAACCCAGATTTTCTGCAGGTGACAGGTCCATATGACTCAAATAGGACATTTACAATCTTTCCTTCGAGCAGGTGGAGCTGATTTCCACTGTTTGAGGCCATCTACAGAAAAACACAGATTTGTGCAGGTGTTTAGAAGTGTTGAAGATGCCTTGCAACTGGTTCAATGGCTTTGATGACTCTAACAAGGAGATTTCTCATCACTATGAAGATATGCTAGGGTATACACTAAGGAAACACAGCGTGCACAACCAAGATTGAAACACAAAGACTCAAACAGTGACAAGCAAAACTCAAACCCTAAACACAAAACGCAAAACACAAAACTCAAACACAAAGACAAACAAAGAGAGAAGGAACTCTGAAGTGAATGAATGATGTAAATGAACGTAAAAGTGTACAGAATACCCAAGTGCAGAGCAATGGAGTGTCGAAAAATTATGTCCATCGGAGACTGATCCCAAGTGCTGTGACCACCAATCAGAGTGCGGAAGACGGAAAAAAACACCAAATGATAATCACTAAAGGGTCAAATGACTAAGGCCAGAGCAAGGAAGGTGCCTAAGACAATGGGTGGCAACAGGAAGTTGCAAACGCAGCTTTAGGCTGTAGGAGGGCCACAAGCAAGTAGAATATGGTCACCAACTGTCGCCTCACGGAGAAAAGGCCAAATACAAGCTGCAAGATTGATGCCTGGATATAGAGGGAGGGCTACCATCTATCACTTGGCTGATGGAGTGTTAAACGCAGGAAGAAGGAGGCCGTTTGCGGGCTGGCAAGGGTAGATGGACCAAATGACACAGAGGAGTGAAAACTTGCACAAATGGAATGAGACTGAATAGTGGGCAGCCATCTATTTATAGATGTTGAAGAGTACCCCAAAAATTAGGGTTTTGGGGGACCATTGAAACTCTCTCAAATCGTGCACTAATTTTGCATTTTTCATTAATTAAGTGTGTTTTGAGACTATTTTAAGATACTAATCAGCCATAAAGCATGTTTTAGCTCAACGCCCCCCTCTCAAGTCCAAAACTAAGCCTACAAGGGAAGACTTGTAATATTTACCCGAAGGCGTTTCACCCCAAAGCAACGAGGGCATCGAATAAAGAATACACAACAACCGCCCACTGTCCTACAAAGACTACAAAGGTGATGGTTATCTTACTGAGAGAATCCAAGTAGCCACCCTAGAGAGAACAAGGCATCGGACAAAGAGTGCTTGTCAACTACCCAATGGCCTACTAAGGCCGGGTTCAGACAAGCCCGGCAGCAGAAGATGCAATTTGTTCTACCGTCCGGGTCTTCGTTCACACAATGGAGGAGGCAACCGAAGTTCATGATGAGGTGGCGTGGTTACTTCAATAAAGTAAGGTTCCTTATTGGTTGCGTGTGAGTTCAAACCTTAGTATGAGTAAACTCTTTTGTCTTATAGTAGGCGGCAACAAAAGCTTCCGAGGGGGGGAGGTCGCCCAAGGGAGCTGCCTTGCGGAATTTCTAGCAGCCAATAGAGCTTTGATTTGTGGAATTTTGTCAGTCTTTTTTCCCTGCCACCGCCTAGTGTGAACCCAACCTAAGCCCTACAAAGACAAATGAAACCACATTGAACTTTTTTTTTTTAAGTTAGCATTTCACTTTATGGATAGCGGCTGATTAAGTAACAATGGCCCAAAAGATGAGAGTAGGGATTATATACCCAATACATTACAAAACAGTACAAGTGTATGGATAGCAGCCAATTAAGTAACACTAGCCCAAAACTTATAGATAGCGGCCGATTAAGTAACACTGACCCAGAAGATGGGAGTAGGAATGATATACCCAATACATTACAAAACAGTACAAGTGTACCCAACCACTCTAGGATGTTGATAACAAGGGAAAGGTGATGAAGCATCATATGAGCAAAAATGGCGGTATAATCTATCCAGTGGTGCTTTGCACAATGGGATGTCTAATATGCTACATGCTAAAGAATGCTCATACAACAAGTGCCACTTGAACAGTGTCTCTCATAGAGAATTGTTCACTTGCCCAAGCGCCTTAGTATAAATATGATAAAATCATGTGAAGCATAGAAAAATGTATAACAAGGGAGAAGGTTGATGTCAAAGACAAGTGCTAAAACCTATAGAATACCAAGCATAGCGGCTAAGAAACGCATTTCTTTCAATTGAAAACTTACGAAACATTTCTTAAAGTACGAAACATTTGTGAGAGTAAAAAATATGGGTTTTTTTTTTATAAGTTGGAACCCAAAATATGGTTTTTTGGACAAAAACTATTACGCAATGTTAAACATGATTATGACAATGTGTAATGACTCGTGAGGGCTCAAGATTTTGGATGAGAGATTGATTTTTTTGTGATTTTATTTAGCTGTTGAACTTTATCAATCTAGTATCTATTTTTATCTTGAGAATTCATTATTATACGACTTTAGTCTCAATTATGTGTTATGATATATTATGATTCATTCTTGATTATGACATTTTGTCAGATTGTTTTGAAATGAGAATCATGATGTTGCAACTTGACTCAGTCCATATTGTAGATAGACTATTTACATATTTATTTCAATTTTCTTTGTATGATATATATAAATCATAATGTTTGAGTTTTAAATCATAGTATAGCTTGTCCAAAGACTAACTTTGACATAAGTGACAAGCCAATAATGGATCATGGATATATAACGTATTATTCTCAATTGACTCTATTATCACTCAAGTTCAATTGGCTATTCTTTGTTTAAGAGAGAGTTCCATAGAGATTTAGAACCTCTTTCCCTAGTCAAAACTATTAAAAATCCCTATATTAAAAAACTTGTGTTTCTTATTTTACCCCCTCTTGAAATAAATTTACGAAACATATTTCTAATGTTTCATTTCTAAATGTTTTTGGTGTTTCTGGCTACTATGATACCAAGAAGAATGGAAACCCCCTCTCAATCTAAATGTCGATGCTAAAGAAGGAAAAGGAATCTAATGATGTCAGTCTTTGTGTGGTGCCGAGAACCATGTGGATGAAGATGATGAAGCATCCCTATTGAAAGAACAAGGATAGAAGTCATCCCCATGATAGCATCAAGAGAGATGTTCTATAATCCGCTGCGGAAGCAGCCTCCATGCTAGTGGAAGAGTAAAACTCCAAGTAGATGAAACCATGTAAGGAACGGTGCACAGCTCCCATCTCCAACTCAAGAAGGACAGGTGCAAACCTACATGTTAGCTCTATACTGAAATACAAAACCCTACAAAAGAGATCAAAATCTGCAAACACAAAGATAAGTAGTGAGATACTCAAAATACAAAACTGAAAGCAAAGAAAGCAAAGCTATCCCCTTCCATAATGGAAAACTCTTGAAGCTCAAAATCAAGATTGATACGTTGAGTGCAATCTCATGCCGCATAGCGACCGATGAGATGACTCCAACACTTAGAGGCAAAGGAAAATACTGTAACTAAGAGTAGAATTCAAGAAGCAACCCCTATATTAACTCAACATTGGCCATGGCATTGCAAGCTCTCCATCATACTATGGTCATATCGCGCATGACTCCATACTGCATTTTCCCACTTTTGCCTACATTGCTCCCAACATTGACATCTCCTTGCTCTATTGTCATCGCCACCCAACTACCACCTCCTTGCCATTGCACCCAGCTCTACAGAGCTTCCTGCCATCTCAGCCCAGCTCCTCCCAACTTCACCCATGCTTAACTCACACCCTGCTGTCCACAACTCTCTCTCTCTCTCTCTCTCTCTCTCTCTCTCTCTCTCTACATGCACCAAGGCATTATCTTTCCAAATACCTTGGCATCAGCTTATGTCATATGATGTGTGTTTCAACTTTCATGGCTTGTCAATTGTTTTATGTGACATTATCAAGAGGTTTTTGGGTCAAAGTATCATTTGTTCTTTAGTAAATTTGCAGAAAACGTGTACTTTTTAGGTCCCTGTCAGCATTTCAATGATTATTTTGCTTCCTTGTGCAAGAAGAGCACCTATGTACCTCTTTATTTCATTTGAATCATTGTGTACTAAATTGTAAGAAAGTTTCCAACAGTGTGGCTTTTGTAAAAAAAATTATACCAAATCAAATGAGACTTCATTACAGTTCAGACCCTTCAGGCACATTAGCAAGCCAAAAATGTAACAACATTTCATTGGTCATACTACCATAGTACCATGGACTCAATCCTGTTACTTTTCACAATAAGCCACGGCTAGCAAATGATGAGTCTGGACTCTGTGCAGCAAGTGCAGGCCCACCTGTCTATTGCACAGTGAATTATTACAAGAGACCCAGCTTCCCAGAAGCTCCCTTTCCCCAAAACAAAATGACGGACGGTTACAGTCTTGGCAGACTAAGTTTCTTCACTCTCTAGCAGTTTTCTGAACAACTGAGGTACAAAGTGGTTAGTATTACTTACAGACGCCACTCATAGGTGAAGGCATGTCGTAATGTCTGCTTGTTCTTCAGTTGAAAATGCAAGCTTATCTTTGTCATTCTGTTTGTGACATCAAAGGCTTCTTGCTCCCATATATACTGTTCACAGCATTTCACCAAAACAAGAATTTGCAATGGGGCCTAACAGCTACAATACTTTTGCAAGATCACTTACAATAATCAAGCCACTTACAAGTGGTTAGTGTTACTCTCAATAACAAAGCCACTTACAGTAAAATCAGGATAATGTCTGCGAAGCTTTAATGGACCCTCTGACGATATACCGCCATACAAATCCATAGCAAATATCCCACCCCTATCAGTTAATGACTCCAATACATTTCTAAAATAGGCAACCAGCTCAGTGCGCTTGTGGAGACAGCAGCAACTGTAATTGAAAGCACAGACTATATCGAACCCAGGCCAAGTATGACCTGCATACACATGAAGACTCTCCTTAGTGACACTTAAGACAAAGGTCATCTTCACCCCTGAATGGACAAATTTGCCTCCACCATTACATAACATTTGACACAAGGTTGCCGGATACTCACATTCCATGTCTTCAGGAGGAGATTCACTTGGAGTATTTTCCATGTTTTTCGTCTCCATTGTGTGGTGCGCTGTTTTATCACTGTTAGAGGAACTTGTCAATGTTATTGGCCTTGCTGCAGTGATTGGGTAAAGCACATTCCCATGCAATAGACGGACTCTGGTGCAAGCATCAGACCCAAGCTTGTCAAAATTGTTCTGTAAACCCCAGGAGAGTGCTTCCGAATCGAGATCCAGTCCAGTAGCAAATCGCTGAATGCTACCTTTGAGCCATTCAGCGCTGCCTGACAGAAGTCCAAATTGAAAGCAATGGAACAAAGTCAGCATTGCACTTGGCTCCAGCTTCTGATGCTGAGTGATGTCATCAAATTCAAAGTGCAACATTGATAATGAGTTCTCTTGCAGGATATAAACTTGTGAGAGTGCAGTACAATGTATTCTGGCATGCATCTCCATTCAGCAAATTATACTCAATGAAACTGTAAAGGAAAGAAGGGGCACCAGATCAGGGCAGTGCCACAAAAGTCTTCTCGCAGATGGACCGGCAACCGGGCACCAATGTATGTGAGAAAAAATTTCAGAAGGTAGCTAATGTCTCCCTTAGGGGACTGCACAGACAAACAAAAATCATGGGGAATCAGAGTGATGCAAAAACAAAGCAGACATCCAATTAAGAAGGAATAGACAATCGATGCCTGAACAGAGAGCTGATAGAGGTGAAACTTGCTAGGTCGTCTGGAGACATAGTCGGATCCTGCTGTGTCTTCATTGAAATCTTCCTGGACGGAAGGTGAGGTCGGAGGGGGGCAGATGTCGAAGGCGGAGGACGGAAGAGAGGACCGTCCTGCCCCGTCGTCGTCTTGCTGCTCTTCGTCGTTGAGGTAATAACGACGGCTATGGCGAGGGGGCCTATGCTTTCCCTTCCCCATTTGCAGAAGCTATGCAGGTAGCACGGGACTTGCCCTTCAGGTGGTTCTGAATACTTATGTTGTCGAGAATGTTGACGAGCTAGAAAGGCTTTACGTCATGTGGTAAGAGAGTTGTCAGAACTTGGATTATCCAATGAGCTTCACTAATCTTAGCCCAGTGAAAATGAAATTAACTCCATTATGGAAAGAGAGGGTTTAGCAATGGTGTTTGCTATTAAAAAGTCTTGACATTATTTACTAACAACACTACTTTACGTATCATCAAGCTCTATTAACTTGTATCAATCACAATGCCAACTATTGCCAAAACAATTGAACGAGTAAAAGAAATTAGTGACATAACACTAGCTCCAACCGCCAAACTTAAGTTGATATAGAGGAAGAAAATGCTTGCTACAACACCTAATCTCATTGCCTCAAATGTGATACTACATTCCATAGGAACACTCATAAAAAATGCAAACCACATACCCAAGCTCAAAGCTTTAGTAAAAACTAGCCGACGAGGTTGTGAATTGTGAGAAGAGACACAAGAGACTACCCAAGCTTTTAAGTTGCTTTGCCACATCCATTGCCCTCTTAAACGGAAAATGGCAACAAGGCACAATTGCCACGAGACAACATTTCTTCCACCTCCACCACTAAAACTCACAAGTTGAAGCCTATTCAAAGGCCTCTTCCAACTTAGGTAATGATATTAACCAAATTAGTCCTAGAAAGCTAGATCCCCCTTAGTGTATGAAACCCACAAGAGACCATCCATCCTGGAATTAGCTAATAATATGGTCACCAATATAGGTGAAGATGTCATTACATGCATTAGACACTTTAATAAAACCTTTACCTTGTTTGCTCATAGCTATGAAATATTAGATTTGGGTCTCCTAGATGAAAATATGGCCAAGGCTATAAGGTCTCTACCCTGATCATGGGAGGAATTTGAATTCATATTCACCTATGAAACCTTCGATTATCAAAGAACTAATTGCTAATCAAATATTACGGGAAAAAGTGATCGCATGACACCTTGTAACCTCCTTTAAATATACCTGTATAGAAACAATGCCAAAGGATCCCATGGACCTTGATCATTGTGCAAAATCTAAGTCTATTTTTTACAAGGAGGGACTCTTCAAACTCAAAACAAAAGGTATGCAAATCAAAGGGATAAACCAAAAATCAAAAGTAAATCATTAAACCTAGAAACTAGCATTTAGTGGGAATTAAAGGCTAAATTTTTGTGTTAAGGGCCAAAACTTTTTATATTGGTAGAGATGTTTCTTTTCATTCATAAAATAATCTCATTATCCTGTGATGTCTTAGGTTCTTTAAAATGGTAAGAGAAGGAGAAAGGAGCATAGGAGAAAAAATCAACAAGAGCCCAACTACCATTCACAAAAGAAGACCAAGTAAAATACAACTAGAAGATGGAAATTGGGTAGTGTCACTACCTGCAATACCATTGAATTCAAAACCTTACCAAAAAGTAGCCAAAGTTTCCAAAAGCAAAGAAGATGGTGAAAAGATGTGCTTTACCAAAATATATGGAAAAGTTTAAAGGTGAGGCACACTACAATGAGCGCGTGCAAAGAAGCAAGCTTTTAAGTGAGCTTTTGGGCAATCTTTTTTTGGCCATCTCGAGTTTTATTCCACATAGTCCACTTGATTCTCTTTTTCTTTTGGGCATATATCAAGCACCAATGCTGCTCCTCTATTACCACCACCACCACTAGCACTGCCACCATCACCATGACATCTTACTCTCCCCCTCCTCATTAGAACCACTAGCACTGCCACCATCACCATGACATCTTACTCTCCCCCTCCTCATTAGAACCACAACTATTTCTCCTCTCTCTCTCCTTATGTGTTGGGGACAAACCATCAACATCTCACTCCCCTCAATATCATTACCACCACTAGCACTGCCACTTCACCACCACATCTTACTCTCCTCCTCATCAGAACCACAATCGATTCTTCTCTCTCTCTCTCTTAGAGACCCATAACATCCATCTCCCTCTCCCCCTCCCCCTCAATAACACCCTCTTTGTGTGTGTGTGTGTGTGTGTGTGTGTGTGTTTTTCACCCCCAACTATGTGTCATTTATCATTTCTCTCTCTCTCTCTCTCTAATGATGCATTAGTAGTTCTCTCTCCTTAACTTATTTACATCACTAGATTAAGCTTATCTACTTATCTTTGATTTTGATACCCTCAGGGATGACTTTCAGCAATCACGATAGGAATGGGGCAAACCAATTCTAGAGGTTACCTATAAATTGAAGTTGTCGTCCCTTGTGAATCCCCTCAAGAAGCTATCTCAAACTGCATTAATAATCTTTTTTTCGGGCAGAATCCCTACAGCAGCGATGTTGCGCAGTGGATTAAGTCTATTCTTGGAGGATGTTTTGTGGAGGGAGTGTACTTTGCCTCCAAAGGCTTTTATGAAGTGCATTTGACAGATGCCACATGCAAGCAGAGGCTTCTTGAGTTCTCTCCCCTATTTTACGAGAGGCAAATGGTGCATGCTATGCCCTGGTCCCCAAATAAGGACTATCAAAGATATGTCTGTGAGAGGGAGATTGGATAAGGGAAAATAAAAAATGCTTGAGGATGTGACAGGTCTACTTACAACAGGTTACTTATACGCCATCATTGCCCAGTATGGGTTGAGGTCGCAAACTTCCCAGACTACATGCGCAAGGAGTTGCCTGGTCTAGCTGCTTCTTTGGGACAGGTCATTTGTCCACCTCGCCTCATGGGGAACCGTAACAGGTTCTGTATTCTTTGGGACACTGATATACCTACCCCTCCTTTGATTGCAGTGGAAGTGGAGGGATTACAATTGGGTAAAAAGTATTTTGACTTGAAGTGGGGTGTGTTTGCAGGCGCTTATTTCGCTTGTCACAAATTTGGGCATCTGGCCTCTGAATGCCCTGTGGTTCTGCATCAACCCCCCCAAATGCTTTGCCACCCTAGACAAGGGAAAAGAATGACAGCTTGCAAGCTAAGATAGCAAATGCAAATGGGGCAAAGAATGCAAAATCAACCAATCAACTTGTGGCAAAAGGGAAAGATAAAGGGAAAGAGAAGATGAAAGAAACAGTGGGGATTGATCAAGATGGCTTTCAACAACCCAAGAAGGTGGTTGCACTGAAGCAACGCCCCCTCCAATCTCGTCATTGGGATGCTTCTACCCCTTCACCAAGACAAACTTCTGCTTCAGCCTCTGCCCCTGTTCTTAAAAATTGGGTAGGGGTTCTGAAGAAGGGCATCCCCATATGTGATGCAGGTAGAGGCCTAGCCTCTCATGTTTTGTTTTTCATCTTATATGCTCTATTGTACATACCTCTTTTATGTTTCAAACACTCAAGTGCTTTACATACAATGTGCAGAGCCTCTGCAATGCTCCGAAGTGGAGGCTTTTATGGAATTATGTACATAAAATGCAGCTTGATATAGTTTGTTTGCAAGAGCACAATCAACACTCTATAACTGGACAGCATGTTTTTTTCTGCGGCTATGATATATATTATGCTAGTACTGCTACCTATTCAAGTGTATGCATACTGGTAAGACATGAGTTGGAACCTCAGCTGGCCTTTAATGACAGCAGTGGCAGATGGATAGTTATACAATGCAATGTCAATGGTGATATTTTTGAGTTTGCATCGGTATATGCCTCTCAGACTTCTGCCACGAGGGCTTCTTTGTGGGATTCTATAGGCAGATATCCATGGAGATCCAATGCATTTATCTGTGGAGATTTTAATAACTCCCGTCTGCCTAGAGATAATACTACTTCTCGATCTCATATGTTATCATTGGAAAGGCAGAAATGGAATGATATGTTGCTTTCTGTGCAAGCTGAAGACTTATGGATACTTCTCCAAGGGTCAGTCCCTGGATATACCTTTCACCATAATGCATTTACCACATATCGGGCAAGGCTTGACAGATGGTATCTCTTTCATCCACAACAATTTGCAGATTTCAGCCCCCATCTCCTTATAGATTTTTCATTGGGTTTGTCAGATCATGCTCCACTGTGGATGAATTTGCAACTTGGCATGCCTTTGGATGATCTGCCACTCTTCTCAAGAATATTATTGCATGTTAATCGGGCGTATTTTCAGCATCATCATTTTCAGCAAATGATCAGATTGGCCAATCATCCCTTGTCATTACATGCACAGGAGGATATGAATTATGCATGGGATAGTTTCATCTCCCATGTGCAGAATGTCATTACACAATACGGGAAATGGCATATGGCAGAATGGAGGAATGAGGTTAAAAATCCACAAAGGACAGCACAACTATTGACTGAAATCTCTCAGTCAAGGTCACTTTCTGATTTGGAAAAAGATTCCCTCTCACATGCCCAATCTAAGCTTGCTGTCAATGATCAGAGGAAATTGCATAAATGGCAGATAAGGGCAAGAATGAGGCCCCTCATGGACAAGGGCTCCTCATCAAAAGCCTTTTTCTAGAGTTTGCATGCTACTCGAAAGAAAAACTCATGTCTGAGGCTTAGGAAGCTGGATGGCACTTGGACTCGCTCTTTCTCTGATCTCCAAGATGAATGCCACAATTATTTCTAGAAATTGTTTTCTGCACCTGGTTTCCCGTCAAATCAAGTGATTGATGCCAGGAATGAATTTCTCCAATATGTCTCTGGAATAATTCAACAGGATGATGCTCTTACCTTAGAAAGGCCTTTTACTGATACAGAACTGGATGATGCATTGCTACACCTCAGTAAACATAAGTCTCCTGGATGGGATGGCCTAACGGTGGAATTTTATATTCCCTTTTGGGACGGCTTAAAAGAGGTCCTCTTGCAGATGATTAATGTTGGCAAGAAAATCAGCTGCTGCACTCTTGGAAGCATGGCTTAGTCAAGCTTGTGCCCAAAAAACATCTCAATGATCATATATAAGATTGGAGGCCCATTACCTTGATGCATGTGCTTTACAAACTTATTGCCAAAATGATTGTGCATAGGCTACAGGGGATACTGCATGCAGGACTTCATCCTCATCAGTATGGGTTTGTGCCGAGAAGACAAATCCATGACAATATATCCAATGCCTTGACTGCAATTGAATATGCTAAATACTCGCATCAAGACGTACTTATATTGTAGGTGGATATTGCTAAGGCCTTTGATAATGTCCAATGGGATTTTATTTTTCAGATCATGACTAAGTTGGGCTTTGGTCCCAAGATGGCAAATGCTGTTTACTGGCTTTACTCTGACTCTACTTCTCACTTAACAAACATAGCGCAAATGACTGGTCTTCAAATCCCAGGGGCTACATCATTTTTGGCACAAGCGTATGCCGATGATTCTTTTTTCATGCCACAGAATTCTCCAAGAAGGGACCTTCGTATGCTTATGGCCACTCTTTCACTATATGGTCTGGCAGCGAGATTACATGTTAATTTTGACAAATCTAAATTGCTTCCCCTCAAACAATGTGACTGGCACTCTATTCTATGGCCTGGTCAGGTGGTGCTTTCCACAGATATTGTCAGGCATTTGGGATACCCCAGAGGATGGCATATCACTAGGAAAATGCAACTGAAATGGGTTTTCCAAAGACTGCAACATAAACTGGAATACTGGAAGATTTCTACTTGGCCCCTTCATGTCAGGCTCAGAATAGTACAATCCATTGTGATGTCTTATGTCCAGTTCTATTTGCCTTTGCTGCATTGGTCATCCAAGGATATCTCCACTTTTATGTCTCAAGCTATGGAGATGCTATGGAAGACAAAAGCTGCTGTGAAAGCATTGAGACTCATGAGGATGGAAATGGTGTGCTCTCCAAGGATGCATGGTGGACTAAATATCCTCAATATAAGATATCATGTCCTTGCAAGGAAGGCAACCATGTTGCATACTTTCTTCCGTCAACAATAGCCGTGGACTTGTATGCTAGCATCCATGTGTGCCAGCATGAGCACTTCTGCATATGGTCATTGGATTATGGATTTCTAGGAGGTTGCCATTGGCAGATTTGTGGGCAAAATACATGGCTGTCCTTTCTCTACTGCTTTGATACTTGATTGGAAACAGGTGATGATTTTTCACGAAAAGTTTGGGCTTATCCCATTAAGCTAAAATTCGATGTCTTGGCTGTGTTTCAGAGATGGCTTGCATTGGTTGAGAACCAGTTTGGGTATAGGCTAAAATGCCTAAGGACAGATAATGGGGGTGAGTATGTCTCACATGCTTTTGAGCAGTTATGTGATGAGAAGGTGATCTATTTATGGCATGCACAGCTATACTAACTACCTCAGCCCAAAAGCTCTGTGATGAGAGGTAGTTAATATAGCTGTGCATGCCATAAATAGATCACCTTCTAGTGGTTTGGATTTCCAGGTTGTAGAGGAGATATGGACTGGAAAACCCCCCTCTTATGCGCATCTCCATGTCTTTGGATGTGAGGCATTTTGCCATGTGCCCAAGGACAAGAGAAGTAAGCTGGATCCCAAGAGTGTCAAATGCATTTTCCTTGGTTATTCTCTAAGGTCAAATGGGCTTCTGATAGTTGTTTGGGGACAAACTCCATGCGAAAAGAAAGCATTCATTGGAGTGCCATTTTTGACATTCCTCTTGCTTTACAGGAACCTATTTGGGCAAACAATCTTATGAAACTGGGAATTAGGTACATATAGGATGTGGTGGATGATCGGGGATATACTTTATCCTTTCCTCGGGCCATGACCTCTTATGCATTGGGAATGCATCATAGGTTTATATGGAAGAAAATTGCTGATTTACTGCATCCCTTTCTACCAATTCCACCTATGCTTGATACAAACAGGCTTATGGGTTGGCAATTACAGCCATCAGCTACATGCATTCGTCCTGTCTCTCTTTCTACCTTAACTTCCATCAAAGTATACAAGCTTCTTCAGCCTGCCCCATGGATTCAGCAGCATGCTAATTCTCTGTGGCACTTAATGAAGTCTCTTGGATGGTGGCGGAAGAATCTTAGGATGCTCTGGAAGTGTAAAATGCCACTGAAACAAAGGCTTTTTCTTTGGAGATGTTTGATAGGCACACTGTCAGTGGGGGTCACACTTGCTAAACGTCACATTGCATCATCCACATGTCTGAGATGTTTGGCTCCCTCAGAGACTGTCCCTCATTTATTTTGGCATTGTCCTTGTTCCAGGATCCTCCTTAGGAGAATTTCAGATTCGCTTTGGCTTTGTTTCCCGAGTCATAGCTTTGGGAAACATTTCTGGCTCTTTGGCTGATTTATGTGTTCTTTGTCTCAATACTCACTCTTTATTTTTTGGGTGAGATATTGGGCTCTTTGGACAATCTGGAGTGATCATAATTTGGCATACTTGGGTCGCCAAAATCACCAGCAATATGAATCTTTCCAAGCCTCACTGCGGCAATCTCTATATGATGCCAGCTATGAGGGTGACATGGACACTTCCTGCATAGAGCTTTTCTTTTCATGTTTCTGATAGTTTGGGATAGCCCCCTTTTCCGGGGTTCCCTAGCTTGTAAATTTGTGAGCACATAAATATATTGCACTGGATATTACAAAAAAAAAAGTGTGTGTGTGTATACACATATATTCACCCCCAACTCTGTGTCATTTATCATTTCTCTCTCTCTCTCTAATGATGCATTAGTAGTTCTCTCTCCTTAACTTATTTGCATCACTAGATTAAGCTTATCTACTTATCTTTGATAATATTATCACAATGTTAATGGTTCAATTATACATACATATGAGATATCACACTACATATACATTCACATCTCCTCTCTCTCCCTTTTTTGCATGTATTTTATAATTACATCTTGATTTGTTAGTATTTTAATTATGCACACACAAGCAAACTACAGATACATCCACTTATACTTGCACATTGTTCTCTCTTCCTCTTTTGATTAGGCTTACATATGGATTGAAGTTATGCATTCATTGACAATAGACCCTTACAAGAAATTGCTTCACAATCTCCATAAAATATAGCTTCATATAGCTTTATTATTTGTAGTTGTTATTCCTTTCAAGAATTCTTCAATTTAAACTCCAAACTTCAACAATCAAATATTTTAATATAGTGATATATTTCACATTGTACTGCATGAACTTACTACAAAAACTACCAAAAATATATTAAATACACAAATACATTTGCAAGATAGTGAACTACTATGCACAAAGCAAATGAACATATTTATTGCAAACATTAAATATCAATCTAGCTATCCATTGCTAGAGGGTGAAACGGGTATTCTCTAACAAACTCCTAGACTCCCCCGTGAAAACTTGCTTGTTTAGTCAAACATGGAAGCATGTATTCCAAGAAGATAGTATTGAAGGGATTTTACTCAATCAAATAGAGAAGCATGTGTTTGAAGAGGATGGTATCCATGTGATTTTTTTGAAATGTAAATGGATATGTAAAGGAGCAAGGTGGGTTACATTGCATCTTCTTTATGCTATCATCCACAAATAGTATCATTGTAGGGCTAAAGTGTTTAGAAATTGTGGTTTCACCTTAACTTCTTAGCATAGAATGAGTCACAAGAACAAATGCACTGAAGATATCACTTTCCTAGAATCAACTATTTTCTCTTTAGAAGAAGACATAAAAGTGTGACAAATTCTAAAGAATGCATGTAGAATTACTTACTAGGAATTTGGATCCTTATGTCTCTTGCACCTTTTTTTCTTCGAATATTTTTTGTGTAATGCATTCTTGTTGGAAGGGAATTCACATTTAGGTAGTTGAGGAAGATAGAACATCTTTAGTACACTTCCTCATTCCACTACTACTCAATCTAGTAATCCTTATATACGATTAAAATCAGGTAATTGCAAGATAGATGCATGTGTTAAAGCATGTTTCAACAAATCAAAAGACTTTTGATATTTGTCAAACCAATGATATACAACACCTTTAACAATTTCGTCAAAGGCAATACAAGCAATGAAAAATGTCTCACAAATTTTCTATAAAAGCTGGCAAGACCTAAGAAAGAACGTAACTCATGCACATTTTTAGGGATTGGCCAATTCAAAATTGCCTCTATCTTTTTAGGATCAACACGAATACCATCAAAAGAAACAATATGACCTAACTATTCAATTTGGATTTGGAAAATTTCACTCTTGTCAGGATTAGTATACAATTGATTCTTTTTCAACAATTTGAAAACCAAAGATAGATGTTCACAATGCTTGTTCTCATTCTTACTGAAAACTAATATATCATCAAAGAAAACAATTACACAATTCTGATACTTCAAAAATATGTGATTCATCATACGACTAAATGTAGTTGGTGCATTGGTCAAACTGAAAGGCATAATAAGAAATTCATAATGACCAAATTGAGTTCTAAATGCAGCCTTGAAAATATCAGGTGTATCCAATCGTACTTGATGATATCTAGATTTGAGATATATCTTGCTAAAAATAATGGCCCCTTGTACTTTATCCATGAGGTCGTCCACCCTAGGGATCACATATACATGAGGTCGTCCACCCTAGGGATCAGATATCTATTCTTAACAGTGATCTTGTTTAGGGCATGATAGTCAATGCACATCCTATAGGTATTATTTTTCTTCTTAACTAATAGGATAGGTGCACCAAAAGGAGAACTACTAGGCCTAATGAGTCCTCAGTTCAACAGTTCTTCAACTTGTGTTTGGATTTCTTTTTGTTCAATCTGATTGTGTCTATAAGGTGCTTTACATGGTGGTTGAGAACCAGGGATTAAGTCTATTTTATGGTCTTCAAAACGTGTAGGTGGTAAACCAAGAAGTAAATCAGCAGCAAAACAATCGTTAAAATTATGAAAGAAATTGTGCATGCCTAGGATGCATCTGATTTTTCTTAGCTTCAATTTCATTCACCCATACTAAGTATGATTTACTACCTTTTCGCAATGCATGTTTAGCATGTGTGTGACTAAGCATGGGAAATTTATCAAAGTTTTGAGATCCATGTAATGTGATTTGTTTTTCGTTAAGATGAATTTTCATGGAATGTGTGGAATAATCTATGTCAGGATTATATTTGTGACACCATCTACTCCTCCTTCAAGTGCACCTAATATGTGCATTTCCTTGACAAAGTTTGCAGCATCCCCTTCTCCAATTGCCCACACATGAACCTACCATTCATAGTTCTATTACATATAGAGAACACATCGACAAGATACCATTGCAAATATACTTCTATAAAAGGATACCAAGTTATGCCTATCACAAGTCTCCAAGCTGCTAACTTGTATGACTTTTGAAACTCAATATCATCATCTGGTTTGAAATTCTCTTTATCTATGTGAGGTGTCCACCAGGCTCATTCCAAGGCGCACCTTTTTGTAGTCCATCAGTAGATTTTCCAAATGATGCCACCCAATGCTCCCTTGGAACATCATGGGGTTTGTCACTTAGAACCCATTGAGTCTACATCGCAACGGAAGTGTTCCGACCAAACCCACTGGGATCGACTTGAATTTTTCGGTTCCTAAAATCAGACAGGTCTCTTAACAGCTAGCTAGTGTCAATAATTTTGAGCTTCCACTTCTATAGGATTACTTGATTTGAAGTGGACTTGCCATTGCACTTGATTCAAAGAGAATGGGAGACGGAGGGGGGTACAGTACGTCAACCCTCCTACCCATAAGGCAAAATCCCATTCCGACCCCCTAAAACAATGCAAGTCGGTTCTACCTAATGACTAGTTGATCAATTTATCGTCTTCATGTTTCTATTGCAAATTTAGAAAAGCTCCTGGCTAACTGGGACCACCCTACCATTGGGACGGACCCGTCGAGGGTCATGCCCACTCGCTTTCTTTTGATGACTGAATCATCTTTAGTTTTTTAGTTACCTATAGCACATTTATTGGAACATATACAACTGACTTCCTTAATTAGTCCTGTTAAATCACAAGTTCCTTTACATAATTTATCTCACAAACATGCATACAATTCAAATAACCCTTGAGTAAAACAAATTTATTTATTATATTTAAAGTTTATTATAATTTTCATCTTTTCGACCCTGTGAAAGATATACAGAATTCCACGAGGGTATTCTGCCCACCAAGATTCCACCCTTGTAACTAGTATTTAGGGTTCCAGGATCCCATCATGGGTCACAAAGGGACTCACTAAATTCTAGGAATAATGCAAAATTTATGGCAATAGCCCTCCCAGCTGTTATGCGAAAACAATCCGAACTGTCCAAGATCCCATCATGGGTCAAAGGGACTCACTAAATTCTAGGAATAATGCAAAATTTATGGCAATAGCACCCATATTTCCCCGAGACTATCCCTAGGACAGACCTTTCACTACAGTGCCTATCTCTAAGCCTCTCGAAGCAATAACCATGACCCCCTTGGAGTAGGGTCTCGTAGCTAGCTTGGGGGTAGCCTAGCGTGACCTTTCCTTTTATCCTGTCTGTTAATGTTTTTAATCAAAGATCTAGATTCTAGCAAACACAAACAGTCCTTTCAAACGTATATCAAATGATGCAATGACAATCACACCATCGTGTAGCTCACAGCTTCCATAGCCAAGGTAACGTTACATTCTATTGATTCTCCTCCCCATAAAGAAGTGTTGAGTACATCTCTTACAACATGTTAAGCAAGACATGAATTTCTCGTTTGGGGTTAACTTACCCAACATAAGTGAATTTTCTTTAGAAAGTATTATGATAATAATTTAATGAGATGATTTACAAGACCCTTTTAAATAGACATTCACTTTTTATAACAAGCGTTAATCAACCTTAACCTTATTGCATTGACAATATACCAAGTAATTTTGTTAATATCAAGTGCGCATATAGTCTTTTACTCATTTCGTGCAATATCCTCTTGCAACTATTTCTATCATGATCTTATGAATTATAATCTTGATTAATCTAATTACAAATCATGGGTAGTAGTTAACCATTTATACTTGTATTAAATACTCTCTAGATAAAAGTGTCGATTCGTGTAAGTGAAAAATATGGAAGCTAATATTTTATGTAAAATTTTAGTAAAAACCTTATAATTTTATGTGGCAAAATAATAACCTAGTAGTGAATAATCGGTTTGGCATGTCAACATTGGGAATTTCGTATTTGCTCGCACTTGCATTCACCACACTCGATATTCTATTGTGGTAGTGGTAACTTTGGCAACCTCGGGCACTCCCGTATCTCTGGCAATACCCATTCCTTGACCGATTGCAATGGTTCCCATGGTCTTTCCACCTTGTCGCTTTGAAGCCATCATCCGCAAGTGGATTCGAGAGATAGAGAAGGCGGAATAAATTCGAGATGGGAGAGCGTAAGAGAAGATGGCTTAGTCAAAGATCGAGACAAGGGGAGGGTCGAGCTAACTCTCTCCCTCGCAACCTCTCGGGGTAACTCCTCTCTCTCTCTCTCTCTCTCTCTCTCTCTCTCTCTCTCTCTCTCTCTCTCTCTAGCTCCATCTCGCAGCCTCTTGGAGGGATATCATTCTATCTCCCTTTCTCTACCTCCCTCTCGCGGCCTCTCAGGATCTCCTTGTGCCTCTCTAAACTACTCCCCATGCCTCTTAATTATAGCTAAATTAGAGAAGAAGGGTTGTGGCTGAGAAGAAGAGCTCTTTATGGAGGGGATCTTAGCAAAATCAGCAGTTTGAAACTTTTCAAATGCAATGTGATGCTCAAATCAGCAAGCTGAAACACCAAGACACTTGGTTATAAATCTTTTAGATCGCTCCTTCTTCTTCTTCCTATTCGAAGTGATGTTTGCTGCCTATAAACTGTGATCGCAATGCGTGTGATTTCGCCAATTATTCTTTTTTTTGCATTAAATCTCTAAAATCGATTGAAAAAAACTACTTGCTTTTTTTACATGACACCCTATTTTAGAAATTTACATAGCTTTTTAGGATATGTGCAATAAATAATATCCAAAATATAAAAAATATGCTAGCTTTGTCCAAAAATCTAGAATTTTTGGACCATCTATACTATACACACTAACACTAATGACTAATATGGATCATAACTCTTGTTCACGTGGTAACTTCCATGATGGGTGGCTACAGTCCTTGTCAATCTAAAAAAAATGTTGGGTTACGATCCTTGGTTCTTTAAATAATTAGTTAGTTAGTTATTAACATTAGTTAGTTTTTACTTTAGTTAGTAACCTTACTAACTTATTAATTGACTAACTAACTTTTGAACTAACCAATTGACTTTTAATTGCCTGGAAGTATTACATCCTCCTCCCCTTAGAGAAATCAAGATATCCTCATCTCGAGAGAAACTGTGGGTATTATTAATAAAAAACATTCTCATCTATCCATATCGCATCTTCTTCAAGATAGTCCTTCCATTGGACAAGGTATTCTCTAATGGTTCTACTCCTTAATTTTCTCTCCCTTACATCAATTACACTGTCAGGTTGTAGCTCAAGGATTCCTTGGCTTTTTACAACTTGTTGATCGTTAAGGATATGGTTAGGGTTAGTTATATATGCTTTCAATAAGCTAACATGAAATACATTATGGATTTTTATATTCTCATGTAGTTGTATCTTGTAAGCACTTGGTCCTATGCATTTGAGAATCTTATAGAGTCCACAATATCTTGGACTTAGCTTCTTAAATTCTCCTAAAGACAAAGACCTCTTCTTTGGATGGACATGGATGAAGACCATGTCTCCCTCTTTGAAGATTCGTTCTTGCCTTTTTAGATTAGCATATGCCTTTTGTCGGTCCTTGGCACCTTGAATATCACATTGTTTGATAATCTTGATTTGATCATCTATTTCTTCTAACATTTTTCTCGAAGCTTCTATCCTTAGAGTAGGATCGGAAAAATTAAGTGGCATACAGCAATCTTGACCATATAGTGCCTGAAATGGAGTCATCTGAATACTTTGATGATAGGAGACATTATAAGCAAATTCCACTAAGGGTAGATACTGGATCTATCTTTTAGGTTCCTTGTTGCAATATGCACGTAGAATATCCTCAATTACTTGATTAACTCATTCTGTCTGTCCATTAGTTTTTGGATGATAAGCAGTCCTAAAATAAAATTGGGTCCCAATGGCTTCAAATAAACTCTTCTAGAAATGTGATGTGAAAAGAGAATCACAATCACTGATTATCCTTTTAGGTAACCCATGTAACCTAAAAATCTATTTTACAAAAACTATTGCAATATCTGAAGCTTTGTAATTGGTTTTTGTTGGAATAGGTGAGCGACCTTTTTTAGCATGTCTACTATTACCATTATTGAGTTATATCCTCATTGTATAGAAGGTAACCCAACTACAAAGTCCATGCTAATAAACTCCCATTTCATTTGGAGAATGTCAAGTGGTTGGATTTTTCCTAGTAACTTGACATGCTCATATTTTACCCTTTGGCAATTTAGGCATTCAGTGACATACTTAAGTACATCACCCTTGATTCTTTGGCAACAATAGCTTTTTCTGACAGCATAAAGAGTTTTTGCATACCCCGGGTATCCTGAAAAAGGAGAGTCATGTGGTTCCCAAAGTATCCTTCTCTTGAGAGTCTGACTTGAAGGAATACATAGTCTCATTCTAAAATAAATAAGTCCTTCATCTTCATTTGTAGAGAATTCTTGATACTTAGTCTTGAGTTTGGGATCTTGTTCCTTATTCAGAACTTCCCAAAACAATTGTTGATAGTTTGGGTCCTTATTTGCTTCATCCTTAGTCAACTCAATGATAGGATTAATTGGCATTGATACCATTATAGCTAGAGTTTCTGCCCTAGATGGTTCTTCAATGATAAGAGTATTAAGGAAGGCTTTACGGCTAAGGGTATCTGCTACTACATTTTCTTTACCAGGTCTGAACTTAATTTCAAAAGTCATACTCCTACACAATTTTGATCCACCGTCATTGCCTCATATTAAGATCAAGCTGAGTAAAATTCGACTTAAGACTTATGATCTGTGACTAAGGAAAACTTATTTCCAAGCAAGTACTGTCTCCATAATTTGAGAGCGTGAATCATAAATACCAACTCTAGGTCATGAGTAGCATATCTCTTTTCATGGGCTTTCAATTTTCTTGAAGAGTAAGCTACAGGATGTCCTTCCTATAATAGTACATATCCCAATGCAAGAGAGTTGGCATCTGTGACTAATAGGAGCAGTTACCAAACTATGCTTTAGTTGCTCAAAGCTAAATTGTCAATTGGCGTCCCGATAATGGCAACTTACTTTTTGAGTAGGTTTGTAAGAGGGGTTGTAATTTGGGCATAGTTTCTGATGAATATCCTATACCATCCTATTAGACTTAGAAAACTTCTCACTTCCTTGATTGGAACCCCAAGAGAGACACCAAGGAAAAGGGGATTCTACTACAAGAAAATCTATATTGTAACATCAACAAGCTTTTATTTCATTCTTTTGATGACCAAAACAAAGAAAATAGCAAATCTTCACGCAGCATCATAGTAGACATCTCCCACGGATTTGATAGAATTAACCATAATCTTCAACATCTTCATAGAATCCATCAATAAAACAAGGAACATAAAAGAATACACCATTTTTTAATGGAAAGCAATCACATTCTATTCATCTTCAATGTCTTCATAGTTTTCTCTCTCAATCTCTCATATACAGATGCACTGTTTTGATAGAATTGACTATCTCTGGCTCTCTCTCTCTCTCTCTCTCTCTCTCTCTCTCTCTCTCTCTCACTCTCAATAATACATCATCTCCCCACTACAATAGTAAATAATGACACTTAATAATCCCTCTTAGGTCGTGGATGCACCTCCCAAGTGGTATGGGAGGTATGAAAGGGCACCAGAGCCACTACAGTGTCTCTTCATAGCTCACTACTGTCATTGTCACTTTAGTCTTCTATTCAGTCTTCAGCAGCTGCTTCTTCCATTTGTTTTAGCTCTTTTGAACTTAGATTCATCCTTTCCAAAAGTTAGAAAACTTTTCCAAAGTCACACATACATTCTACAGAACACTTATAGAAGATCTATAGAACAGAACATAACAGGAATAGAGCAGAGATAGAGGCTCTACAGAAGGTTTATAGAGGGTTACAAAAGGTCATCAGAGAATAGCAGATCCTCCTAACTCATACTAAAACCATTCCAAAATATTTCAACCTTCATCAATCATCAATCCATGCTTTATACAGAAGAAAATCAGTACAAAATAGAAGCTATACAGAAGGTATCAAAACCAATCAAAACCTCAACAGAACTTATCAGAACATCGTAGAGCCTCATATTTCTACTAAAAATCATCATGAACTTCCAAAACATAATCAATATCATCCAATAAACTCTGAAACACTTCCATTAACAACCATACATCACTCTAAATCCATCAAAAATCAACCATTCAGACCTTAAAAATAACAAAATCAGTCAAAAATTCAGTCTTTTTCCACTCTCAACATATCCCCACACTTAGAAAGGAAGTGTCCTTGCGACCTAAGGAAAAGAAGAATGTAAGTTCAATAGAGCTCAATTTAATCTTCTTTAGTATCTTCAACAATCACTCCACCACGACCCCAACTTATCACCTGTATCTAGGAAAGAATACTACTAAAGGAAAACTTCATTATTCATTAACACATCTGATAAACAATAAAAAGTCATAACAAATTTGTAAAGGATATAAGAGGTTCTTCAGCTTTGCATCATAGGCTTGCCATCCACCATCACCATCAATAGTTGAAAAGAGAGCTCTCGAACAAATTATTCAACCAACACGAATGCATCACATATAAATTAATACAGCACAAACACAAACACAATCATCTGAATGGCACCTCCAAAAGATGTCTCATTAAGAAGCATAGAAGATACATTCAGGGGTATCAATGAAGATGATCCCTCTTAAAAGCTTGATGATTACAAAAGCATTCTAGGGATAAAGACTCATCTACACAAGATTTTGGAGGCTTCTGAAAGAATTGAAGGCAACACATCCGTTCTAGTAAAACAAGGTATATGCTAGGTAAACAAAGGGCATGAAAATATAAGACATCCAACTATTGGGAATCAATGTTCACATTGACATTCATACAAAGCTTTGGAATGGCCTTTTGATTGTTATGGGAATGCCTATGCATATATGCTAGGTACCAAGCAAAATGGGATGTCGATCTCACTAAAGGATCTAGAGATTATGAATATTATTTTAAAAAATGGAGGTAATTTTGGTATGCTTGACTAGCAATTTTCCAGTCCCCTCGAATTAATGGCCAATTAATCTGTGGTCCCGTGAGAGAATCAGTTGAGCTCCATCCTCTTATTCTCGGAATCTGATGATCAAATCCTTCGTACCTACCACCAACTGAGGGGTTGAGAAATAGAAGTGGCAGGAGATGGAAGAGGAATGAGTAAATGAGGATGAAGAGATGGGTAGGCAAAATCATAAAATGAGGAATAAGCTAAAGAAGGAGTGGTTGAAAATTTAGGTGAATTAGTTAGGAAAGGTGTCAATTGATAAGTAGGAAAAGTAGAAGGTATATGGATAGATGGAGAAGGACATGGCGGCAGAGAAGGGGAAAAGACTCGATCTTCAATGAAAGAACAATAGGTAAAGATTGGAATTCGAGGAAAACCACGAGGTTGGAAAAGGAGAGGTAAGATAGCTGCTGAGTTTGATTGATAAAGGGAAAAAAAGCATCATAGCAATGGGCCATTTGTTGATAATACAATAAACTAGGGACAGAGGGACCTAAAACAGATCGTCGATGGTAGGCATCAAAGAAGGATGAATCAAAAGGATGGTTCTTGGAAAGATAAGATAGGAGATCCACCCTCAATTGGTTAGTGCTCTACACATGAGTAGAAGTTGTATTCTAGCATTGGTTCAGGACTACAAAATCAATCATTGAATGCCATAAAGTGTTAGGGCAAGTAGCCACTTTAGAAGAATAGCACTGGAACATATCATCTATCCTCAACTCCAAATGGTTGACATATAAGACAGCTTGTAAGACCACATCCCCCACATGCCAAGCCAGATCTACATAATCTAAAATTAATAGATCACCTCGTAGATACATATAAGACAACAACATGGTATTCGTTGTCAGAGAATCTTCAAAGACCATATGGACAACTTCTATCAGCAAATCAGAAGACCAAGCCCTACTCGAACCATCCTTTGGAAGAGGGAGATCCATCGTTGAGAGCTTAATATAGAAGGCCAACTTTTGCAACAGCTAATAGTGGACAAAAAAGGAATGGTCAAGAGGAACATAATCCTAAAATTTCTCAAATGTGGACCATAATAAATCCATCCTGGATTGCAATCTTTCCACTTTATCTTGAAACAACAGACATAATGTGGCATGTCTCTGGAGAACTGTCAAGTCCTCCTGAGATATAGAAGGAATCATGGGGACACTGGGGCTTGGAGGAATGGATCATGATTGCGCCAGTTGGTCCTTCAACTGTTTCTGGGAAGCTTTGGATTCCAATGTATTGTGAGCAGTCTGCAAAGCTAACAGTTTTGTATCTAAAAGAGTCTTAAACTCTTGAGCTTCTTTGGACATTTTCTCTTTCTCTTCCGAAACTCTAGTGACCTCTGACTGAGCTTCTGCTAACTGAGTTTTTAAAGAAGATATTTCTTCTCTCTGGGTCTCAATCATTTGTGTTTGCTACTCCATTTGCTTAAACAAATCGGCAAGAGTGTCTTTAGCAGAGGCTAACTCTGTGGTTGCCTTATGCATATGATCTTTGGATTGCATCAATTATTCATAGAAAGAAGCATATAACTATTGAACACAAGCTGTCACTGAGAGTTCAATAGAACTCTGGATGTCGTTACAAAGGAAAGGAATAGCATCCCTTGACACTAATTTGTTCAGCAAAGGAACTGATATTTCCAAAGAACCCTCTCGATGTGCCCTGAATAAGTTGTTGCATGTGAGGTAGGCAAGGAGGTCACTTCCAGAGGTGGCAGGAACTGACACTGAAGGAATGACTGGTGGAATTTTCTCTGCTACAGACTTCAAGCGCTTCTGCTGAATGACCAATGGAGGAGGAGAATCAATATCCTCTATGTCAATGGGTTTTGAATCTTCTAAAGGTGAAGGGGGGAGGAACTTGATCAGATGGAGGAGGAGGTAGCACACCCTTATTAAGGCTTGAATATGTCAAGAAAGCATATAAATATGAACCATAGGTTACATTGGTAACGTTCACTCTAGTCACTTTGACAAAATGCTGGTCCATCTTTGTAAGAAGATAAGTACTCCAGTCAATGGCAAACCCTTTTAAAACCATCCTGGAAGCTGTGAAGAGCTCCTTGGACAAATAGGGAGAAGGTGTCTTGGTAGGCATGAACCTGTCCTGGAGAAATTGACAGACTAGCTTCCAGAGAGGATCAGTGATCATTGAGAAAGACACTCCTGAAGTGTTAATCACCTTCTTGACATCGAGGACCTCTTTAGTTAACTTCTGTAACAACAGCTTGAGAATCTCGTCATTTGAGAATAACTGTCTGGTTGTAACAAAGGGTTCTCCTTTGTAGGGAAGAGACAAAGCCTTCCCTAATCCTCTAAGTGTCAAGACTATGGAAATACCATGCACCAAGCTCGATTTCTTACTGTATGACGTAAGAAACTCATCACAAAGGGCTGGATCATCTGGAATCAGAGGGAATAAAGTAGCCACGAAAGATGCAAGACCAGCTTTTGCAATAGGCTCAAAAGTCAGAAGGGAAGAATAATCTCTACTGATCAATGGGACATATTGAACAGGAGAAGGAGCTTGAGACGCCATTCAAATGGAATATACATACACCAGAAACACATACAATCACAGTGAATGCCTGCAAAATAACAAAATAGCTATAAAAAAGAAATCGATCAAAATAAGCACACACAGGTGTAGCTAACCAACTGACCACCCCAAACAACCCACATCCTAGAAAAAATTTGGCATGACCCCTACACATATGCGATCGAAAGCTTCATGCTATGCAATAAGCAGGCACCCAAGATCCCGTATCACGCAGAAAAAAACTACAGACGGCACCCGTAATTGTATCACACAATCAAACCATAATATCTCAATAACCTAATTAGGACATAACCAAGACTTTGATAAACAATGTCAGCTTTAAGGACTATACGTGCCCATCCCACGAAGCGTATTTATTAAGAAGGAAAAAAAGTGTAGTGAGGGGAATGATTTTAGTGAAGGGTTCGTTTTAATAAATTATTAATAATGGTTGAAATTTTATTAATTTGTAAACCTTAATAAGAAAATGACGGTTCATTTTTAAATTGTTAGTTACAATTTATTAATGTGAAACGGTGCTTTTAACAAAGCTTAGACTTTGATTCCTAGACTCAGGTCTCTAAATGCATATTCATTGATTAAAAATTTAATGTGTCTGAAGTGCTCTTCTTTTTCAGCATGTGCATTTTTGTGACGGCTGGTTCATTTTTATTTAAAATTAGAGTGCCTCTGAAGCACACGTAGTACATGCAAAGTGAACGGCGAGTTGATTTTAAGTTATTAGAAAAATGTGTGTTTAACGCGAGCGCGCATGAAAAAATGGGTGAATAAACATTTTAACAATTAACTGTGGTTAAGGGATGACCAAAGATAAATAAAGCACGAAAGATAGATTCCTGGTAGAGGTATGCATGCAAGAGATTGAGGGCGCACGAAGTAGTCCCAAATGCAAGAAATCCAATAAAAAGCCAAAAACCAGTGACTGAAAAAAATGAAACACCTTATTATTTAAAAAAAACAAAATAAATATCAAGGTAATGTTAGTGGGATCACATTTGGTTTAGGTAATGTTGATTAGTGCTTGGGTGATATTATTATTATTATTTTAATTATAATTTAGATATATTTTTATTTTTTATTTGTTTGTATTTTATTTTTTAATGTTTGCTTTATTAGGGTATCAATCAAACCTAAGTGAGAATGAAACCATCAGGCTTCAACAATGGATTTTTATTTTTTTTGGTAATTTGATAGCCTATTTTAAAATTTAAAATGATTTTTTAATGAATTTAGATTAAATGTTTATCATTTGGGTCCAAAAATAATAGGATGATCAGGTGCTAAGGCTTTTTCAGCTTATAAAATATTCCAAAAGTAGTCAAATGCATTGATGAAAATTTTTGTGATTTTTTTGAATTTAATTTTGATTTTTTAAGGATTTTCAATGATTTTTTCTCAATTTTAGTGAATTTTAAAAAGAATTTTAAACTACTTTTTTTTGCAATTAATTCTCTATATTATAATCAACAAGATAAACCAAAAAATTACCAAATTTACTAAGGAATTTTTAAGTAGTTTTTTATTTTTTAAATTAAAAATTTATGGATCTTTAAATATTTTTAAGTGTTTTTTAAATGTATTTTTAGGTATTTTTCACGGGTTTGTGGAAAATCAAAGGAGATACCCGGGCTTCGTGTGAACACTTGTGTGTGCTCGGAGATGGCACACATCACCGCACAGAGAAGACCAAATGCAAGTCCTCGCGCGTGAACATCTGCTGGCAGCTCACGTATGCACAGACACACCTTGAGGCCCCCCGTGAACACATGCACACACGGGACCACCGGGCAGCAAGGGGACCTGTGTGTGGAGGGTTTTTGTAGATTTTTGTTTTGTCCCATAAGAAACGAGGCTAGCTGCGGGTGGGGGTGGTGGGAAAGGGGGCTATGAGGGGGGTAATTGGGAAGGGGTGGGAAAGGGGGCTTGGGTAGGGGTAACTGGGGTTAGGGGGGATGGGTTAGGTGAGAGTAACTGGGGTAGGGGGGTGGGTTAGGTGAGAGTAATTGGGGTAGGGGGTGGGTTAAGTTAGGTTAACTGGAGTTAGGGAGGGTGGGTTAGGTGATGGGGGAAGGAGGTGGAGATGGAGGAGGCGGAGATGGGAGGAGGAGGAGGGGAAGGTGAGATGGGAGGAGGAGGAGGGGAAGGAGGGAGGTGCGTAGGAGGAGAAGGAGGGAGGCACTGCAGAGAAGAAAGAGGGGAAGGAGGGAGGTGCACGGGAGGAGAAGGAAGGAGGGCTAAAGTGTTGCGACAAGTAAGAAGGCCGTTTTTTTGGTTTTTTTTTTCATTTTTTTCGTGTTCCTTCTCCTTTTTTTTGCTTTGTGTTTTTCATTTCTCTTTTTTTTGGTTTGTTTTTTGTTTTTTTTAATTAGTTCTTTTTTTGTTTGTTCTTTTTGTTTCCTTTTTTCTTTTCTATTTTTTTAAAAGGGTTATTTTCTTTTTTTCTTTTTTGTTTTTTTTTGTCTTTTTGGGTGTTTTGTTTTGTTTTGTTTTTTGTTTCATTTGGTTTTTTCTATTTTTTAGTATTATTATTGTGGTGTTGTATGTGTGTGGGCGATTTTTGTTATTTTTTGGGTTTTTTTTAATGTTGTGTTTTTTGTTTTGTTTTGTTTGTTTGTTTATTTTTTTTGGAAAGACATTGAAAGGTGAACGCACCCCCGTCCCGCGTGCATGCATGGGGCGGGAGAAAAAAAATTGCATCGACACGATCAAACGGGGCGGGGACAGCGACACGCGAGGTGCAGAGGCCACGGGGGCATCTCGAGGCACTTAAAAGCAAAAACATACGCGTTTACGTGCGACACGAGAGACGCGGCCACACGTCAAGATGAAGAAAAATGAAAAAAACCCAAACCGTACACGAGATCAAACAATCGTAAAAAGGAAAAACGTGCCGGGAGATGAGGAAAAGATGATAGAAAAATGCGACAAGGGTGCTGGGGCGAAAGTAGGGTGTTTACATGGGAAAAACATGAAAAACAACTCCAAAAATACATACAAGGATTAATATGGGAAAATTCGCTACTGGAACGCAGGGCAGAAAGAAGGCGAAACGTGCCAAATAACGTGCCCGACAAACCTATCATGTCAGCACACGGTTTCGAACGAGAGAGGACACGTTCTCATGGAAAAAACCCAAAAAACGAATCCAAAAATGGGCTCAAAGAAAAATTAATAACAGATGAACCGTGTATAAGAAGGATAGAGAGAAAAAAAAAATGTCAGGAGGAAAATGGAGGACAGGGCTGTCACGTTTGATTATTGTTTGGAAGCAATAAATATGCATTCACATGGAAAACCGTCTAATTTACGAGAAATGCTTCAAAAATTAATAACTCAAGAACCGTTGGTCAGAACAGGGGTTGGTAAAAAGGAAAAATGGTCAGGTTGAAGGGACGAACATGATTGTAAGGTTGGATGGGGATCTCGATGAAAGTAAGATGCGTTCTCATGAAAAATCGTCACAATAAGGGATAAAGGAAAAAAAAGAAGGAACGACCCCAAGGATGGATTGAACATGGACAAGTGGGCGGGGAAACCCCATCAGGGTAAAATCAGGTCATGGCATACATGCATGATTAAAGTAAGGCATATGCAGAGGGGTATGCATCATAGATGTGCAGGGACTCGTCCCCTTACTTAAAACCTTAACGGATAGGGTTAAATGCATCAACACAACCTAGGACTCAAAACATAACATATACTTGCAATCATAAGGATAAGGTTAGAAAGACTTGGCCTGTTTCGCATATGGTCGAAGGAACCATCACTACTATAGAAGGGTTGGAGTCGGCTGCAGGAGGTACCATGGTTCGCTCCAGCGTTTAGCCAGCATGGCAGGGACCATGCAACAACACCTAGGGAGGTAGCTGGTTGATGAAGCCTATTGGGGTAGGTGTCGTTAACAAAGGATAGTCACTCAACTCACGGGCCCTCAAATGGAATGAGAGAACAGTCACTCACCCCATGACGCACATCGTTCAATGAATAAGTATGAAATCCCATAACTCACAATCGGTGTAGAATTAAATAAGGAAAAACTGATTTGGAGGGAATATTCCAGTGTGCGCAATTAATGGTGCATTCATACGTTCCACCTATCTGGCATAGGTGCAAGGAGGAAGGCCAAGGAGCTTTGTAGTGCAATGCACAGAATAGAGTGGCGTGTCCTGTGACGATGGCAAAGACCCATCCCGTGGGTGCATAGGAAAACCGAAATGTACCTGACGCCAATTGTCGTAACGTTCCTCAAGCCTTACCTCTCAATAATTGATTGAAGAAACACCAGTCATGCTCAGCCCACCCTTTGTCTCACTCTCTGTTGAAAGATCCAGGAGGGCAACCCGTTCCTGAAACCCATTGATGTAATCCTCACTGTCACTTGTGCAGAGGTTGTATGCCTTGTGCGCATTTGATGGTGTAACTATGCATCCCGCCTTGTGCCATTATATAGTGCAAGAAGGAAGGCCAGGGAGCCTTATGGTGCAGTGCATAGGAACAGATCATGCATTGTGTATTGAG
Source organism: Lygodium microphyllum (assembly GCF_053477565.2). Lineage (NCBI taxonomy): Eukaryota > Viridiplantae > Streptophyta > Polypodiopsida > Schizaeales > Lygodiaceae > Lygodium > Lygodium microphyllum. Next base: position 70,738,623 of record NC_141158.1, read on the forward strand.
AGGCCCATCTCGTGCGTGCAATACTCAAGTTACATATCTTACCTCTCATTTGATTTGAAGGGAAAGACTAGTCACTCAGCCCACCCTCTGTCTCACGCTCTATTGAAAGATCCAGAGGGTAGCCCATACTCACATCCCCATCCTGTTAGGATGAAAGCTCGCATCACTCAAGGGGTTGGTGATGAAGATCATGTCAGCTGTTGTTGTCATCACGATGTTGAAGACGAGATGTACCCAGGGAGACAGTCAACAAGTCTGGTACTTCAATGATTTGTAAAAAAGGTCATTTGTTAAGAAGGGCAGATGGATTGATATTGTAGAGACAACACACCAAGGGAGGTGGCTTCAAATTACTTGCTGGAAAGGTTTTGTTGGTGAGTCAGCTATCCTGAACTGCGGGGTGTTACCACCTTTTTCACAGTCAGCTTCCCGTCGAAGGGTGTTTCCATATTTTCTTGGAATGAAGCCTGTTATGACATGGAATTTCTTCCTTTTCTCCCATAACAGTTTTGTCTGTTTGTTTTGTTTTTTTTTTTCGTTAATAAAGAGAATGGTAGAAATACCATGTGTCAGGACCAACCTCACCATCGTTGTTGGATCAGACGAGAAGAGAACAAGGTAGGGTTGGGAGGTATCTATGAGGGGCTAGCAGAATGAGACCGCCTCATGAGGAGAATCATAAGGGCTATCAGAAGCATGAAGAGAATGATAGTACGATGCCCAAAAGGGAGAGGGTAGGTCGACTGTGATTGTCAAGATCCCCAAGGAGGGAAGTACTTCTTCAGACGATAGCCATTGATCAGAAAAGGATCATCAGAGGCATCAATGGTCTGCACGTGAACAGATCCATTAGGATTGCCAGCAAGTACCTTGTATATGCCCATCCACCGTTATTGAAGCTTGCTAAATCTCGAATCATAGGCTAGGACAAGATCACATTCTTTGAACTCCTTGTGCTTCTTGATGAAACTGTCATGATAGGCCTTGCATCGCGCTTGAGTGGTTTCCATACACTATAGGGCCATTCGCCGAATCTCATCCAAATATTCCAAGTGTAGGAAGTGGTGTTGTAGTGACTCATCATCTCCCAAATGTTCTTTAACTGCCACTCACAAAGAGGGCAATTCGAGTTCAACAAACAGCTATGTTAGCTCCTCCATGATTTTGTTAAGGAAATGAATACCTCTGTCACTTACCAGCTCGAGGGGACTGCCAAAATGGATGATAATATTTTCGTACATGAACAGAGCTACGTTGTTACCATCGTCCCACTTCAGAGCTTTAGCTTCATACCACTTTGTGATATAATTCGTATATACTAAGATGTATCTATTCTGCTTTGGTCTAGTGGGTGGATCAATGGGATCCACAATATCAATCCCCCACTTCTCGAACGGCTTTAGGGAAATAATAGGTTGCAATGGCATGTCACTTGTTTTGGTGGGTTTTCCCATTCGTTGACAAGCATCACATCTCTTGCAGTAGTCATGTGCATCCTTGTGGAGGGTCGGCCACCCACCAGTATCCTGTCAACAGAGCCTTCTTGGTTGTCACTTCTCTTGCAAAGTGTCCACCACATGGTTCGTCATGGCATGCTTTCAATACTATGCCGATTTCATCTCCTGCAACATATCTTCTTAGCACTTCATCTTTGTCTCTCTTGTACGGTGCACCGCCTAGCAAAATGTAGGGGGCTTCTAACAGAAGCTTCTTCTTCTCATGGCTTGAGATGCCAGGAGGATAATGTTGAGTTTCCAGGAGGTTGGGTATATCTGCATACTAGGGAGTAGTTGTTTCAACTAGAAACAAGGAAGCATCAGGAAGGTCTGGATCATCCTATTCCTCTTCTGTAGTTTGAGGGATTCATGATAGATGATTGGCTAGGACATGGAAACGGCCAGGCTTAGTGACCACTTCAAAATCAAACTCTTGGAATAGGAGCAACCATCTCATAAGCCATCCTTTGATATCTGCTTTGTTCATCAAGAAGGACAGGGCTTCATGATCCATGTAGAACTTGAAATGCGTTGACAATAGATAATGTTGAAACTTCTCCAGTGAAACACCCATTGCTAAGCACTCAAGCTCTGTCACTGTGTAGTTTTGTTCCCTATCAGTGACCTTTTGGCTTGCATAATATATTGGTTGATCTAATTTAGAGGGGCTCTTTTGACATAGGATAGCACCTAGCCCTTCAACTGATGCATCTGTGTGCACATGAAACTCCTTCATCCCATCAGGAGGTTGCAAGATAGGTGCTTGTATAAGGCACTATTTTAGGGTATTAAAAGCTCCTTCGCAGTCATCAGTCCAAAGGAAATCCACATCTTTCCTTAGGAGTTTGTGCAGAGGGGCTGCCTTGGTTGCAAAATGTGCAATAAATCTTTTGTAGTAGCCCACATGGCCAAGAAATCCTCGCAATTGCTTGAGGTTTGTTGGTGCTACCAAGGCATCAATCTTCTCAATCTTTGCCTGGTCTGTTGCAATCCCTTGTGCAGAGATAATATGGCCCATAAGAACTCCTGATGAAACGCCAAAGACACATTTGTCGGGGTTGAGAGAAATTCCATACTCTTGACATCTATCAAAACATTGCTCTAGGTGTTCCCAATGCTCTCGTATTAAGCTATAGACACAGAAGTCATCAAGATACACCTCAATGAAATCATGCAAATAATTATGGAAGGCAGCCATCATTACTCGTTGGAAGGTGGCAGAAGCATTACAGAGCCCAAATGGCATCACTCTATAGGCATAAGTCCCCCATTCTGTGGTGAAGGTTGTTTTGGATTGGTCCTCTTCTGTGATTTGGACTTAGTTATATCTGCTGAATCCATCCAAGAGGGAATACAGCTCATGGCCTACCACTGTGTCCAACAGTTGGTCTGTAAAAGGGATAGGGAAATGATCATTCTTCGTCTTCGAGTTCAGCTTTCGAAAGTCTACACATATTCAAAGTTTTCCGTTCTTCTTGGGTACAACCACAATGGGCGAAACCCATTCACTGTTAGCCACATGATAAATAAACTCGGCTTCAAGAACTTTCAATAATTTAGCCTTCACCAAAGCAGAATAATTAGGATTCATACGCCTTTGTCTTTGCCTTACAGGTTTGGCATCACGCTCTAGGTCAATATAATGTTGGTATACTGTGGGATCAATCCTCTTTAGGTCTTTATATGACTAAGCAAACACGTCTAAGTTCTCCTTTAGTAGATCTCACACGACCACTAGTTCTTCTTCTGGAAGATTGAGATCCACTTTCAGGTGACATTCAGTACTGTTAGTATCTAGGAACGTCAGTTGCCTTTCACCTTCCACTTCGTGGATAAATGTCCCACGGATTGCATCTGGATAGAGGTCTGACTCTTTCAAGGGAGTTGTGTCCTCGTCTGATGTTCCACTAGAACCAGTGTCCTCCTTCTGAACAAATGACTCATTTGTCTATTGAGATTGCTAAAAGGGTATCAGAGATTTGTTTGCTTCTGTGTGAGTGGTGATTTCTTTTGGACTTAGGGATTCATCTTCAGAGGATGTGTCTAGGAATGTCACATAGCACGGACCTTCTAGAAGCCATGGCTCTAATGGCTCTGGCAAGGGGCATCATCATCATCTTTTCTCCGGAATGAATGGTCAGGGCAACAGGAGCCACTGGTGAACTTAATTTTTATGCCTTTGATCAATTGCTTATGTAGATTCTGCATACTTTGTGGTCCATTGGTCAACCCAAATGGAACCATGGTCATTCCCTCCAACACCCCGAGATCTTCGATCTCTGAGGTCTCTGTAGGGACATCAACAAGATCGTTCACTATCAGAGGAAATTCTTCATCTACACTTTCATATCCTGCTTCATTTTCTTCTTCATCATTTTCATCCTCTTCATTTGGAGGCTCTGCCTCTGCTTCTATAGAGGTTATGTAGGAGAAGAACAAATCCTCCACCTCTGTGTTTGTTTCTGCTTCTGCTTCTGTCTCTGGCTCTATCTCTGCGACTGACATGTAACAGGGAGAACAGTACATCCATGCTTCTATCTCGTTGTCAGAGGTGATTTCAGAAGTTAATTCTAGTTGAGGCAAGAGGTATTCTCCCATGGATAAAGACTTTGCTTCCTTTGGTAGTTGGCTTACAGTGCCCACTGTTAGGGACTGTGCCTCTGTTTTCTTGGGAAAGATCTATTTAATAGCCTCTTTGTCTCTTGATGTACCATTTGTTACTTCATTGGAGGAGTCAGCTACGACTTCGATGGATGTGGATCCATTGCCTTTTTGCGATCCATACAATTTCAACACCACTTTGTTGGGTCCTCTACCTAGGGTTAGGGTTCCTTTTTTGAACTAGTCAGTCCTGGCTCTCGCTTCAAAAGCCAAGGTCTTCTCAACAACAGAGGGTATGAGGTCCCGTAAGAATTTGGTTTGACCACCAAATATGTCAGTCAATAGTCTCTTCCTGTAAGGGTTGTTTTAACGTATGGGAGGATGCCCAATGGTTTAATTCTGCCTTGGTTTGCAAATATGATAAGCCACCTTGTAGGTTGAATTCCTTGTAATCCTAAGTCATTCATTGTCACATCCATCATTATGTTTACTGATGAGCCTCCATCAATCAATGCATCTGAAATAAAGCATCCTTCTATCCATACACTAATCTCTGGGGTTTCAGGATCTAGGTAGGCATTAGCCACATCTACTTCCTTTACAGGCTCTGAGGCCTTATCGATCTTGGTCGCTGTTGAAGGAGCAATCCTTAGTCCACGTCTTCTTGTCAAGATGCTTTTGAATTTCTTTCAGCAGCTGGGAGACAGCATCAGCAACTGTCGAAATGTTAAGTTTGATTTAAAAGTATCTAGATTTTTTACCAAGTCATATTCTTTGATAGGATCCACGGGCTTTTCCAACTTGCTGGGGAATGGGGCTACACCCATTTTCATTTTTCCTTTTTCTTCTAGCAATGGCAGCATTGGCACTTCTTTTGTTTCTAGAGGTGCTTATGTATCGTCTATCTCTTGGACCTCTAGTCTTGTTTTTGGAACTGTCTCCATGACTCTCTGTGGCACTGCAGTGCTCTGTACTGCACTGTTCTGTCCTGTACTACTTTGTCCCTCTATTGGTAGGTTGAACCTCACAGTCTTGGCAGGGGAATTATTTTCGTTCTAGACAACTGGTTCCTTCTTCTTGGCACGTATGATAGCGGCAACTTCCAACTCTACCAAATTGGAGGTAGGCTCTTGTACCTTATGTTGGCTATCAATGGCATTGGCCTTGACAGGGTCTGAACTTGGACAGTCCTTTGTAGTGTGGCCTTTCCTTTGCATCGGCTGCATAAGGGCTTGTAATCCACAGATCTTCTAGGGTTTGGACAATTCGAGGAGATATGACCCTCCACACCTATAACATTCCACCTTTGATCTCTGACCACCGCCAAACTGTCTTTGAGAGGGAAACCTCCTTGGACCGAAATTAGGACAAAACTCCCTAGGCTTTTGTCCAATATCCTGTGTTGTCATTTTGGATTCTAGCAAGTTGAATCTTGCATTTTCATCCTTCTGTCTTCGTTTGTGCATCTCTTTCAAAGAGTAAATATCTTATGTATGGTTCTTCCTCAAACAATAGGAACAAAAGGCTCCAGGAATGGTTGGTTTTCGGGTATATTCAGTGGCTAAATGTCCCGCTTGATGACACTTTCCGCACCATGTATTAAAATGCATCACATCTCTCCCAGCTCCCGCAGGGGTGGATATATTAGCAGTATTCATCTTCAACATCTGTAGCTGCTCGTAATCACATCCATAAGCTCTTTCTTGATACTTGCAATTGAGTTGGATAAGTAGTCCTTCAGATTTTCACCTCTTGAAGTACTTGTAGTAGGGTTTTGTGAAGCTTCTATAATTATTGCATACACTGGTTGGGTTGATCCAGAGGGTCCTCTGTTTTGGTTCTGATTCAGAGCTCCTGTTGAGACTTGGGATTGTTGATTCCAGTTGGTAGGGTTTTACTATTGTTGAGTCACCATTGGAGGAACTATTTGAGGCCACTGTTGTTGTGGTTAAATCATCATTTGGGCACTGTCGTCTGTGGCGACCACAGTAGATTAGGTGCATTATACTGCGGCACTGTTTGCATTTGGAGGTAGGGGTAGGGAACTGTCCCTAGGAGTGCATTTGGTGGGTATACCATTCTTGGCATGGGAGGAGGTAAGACTCCTTTTCCTGGAGTCATTGACAACCTTGCTTCAACTTCATCATACAATCTTGCACCTTCCACTGCAGCTTGCAGATTGATTGGTCTTCTCAATTCCATGAACTTACGAACTTCTGGTTGTAGGCCTCTGAGAAACACTCCTTTTTGGATACCTTCATCCAAATGATGGTTAGTCCATCTCTTCAGGATGGATTCCATTCGCGAGACATAAGCTTCTACTCTTTCTCCAGAGGACTGACTTAGCTTCATGAACTCCTCTCGCATCTGCTCTTCAAAACCTTCACACCTGAATTTAGTGAGGAAGGCCAACTTCAAGTCGTTCCATGTTCCAAAAGTTCCTGCTGCTTGTCTCTCATACCATTGAAACGCCGCGCCTTTGAAAGTGGTTGAAAATATCACTAACCAATGCTCAGGGGTTCTGGCATTGTTAGCCATACATGCTACCATAAATTCTGCTACATGAAGATCAGGGTCTTCATTGTAATCTTCCTTAAAAATTGGCAATGGGACTATATTTGCTGGCTTGTCATCGATATTTTCAGGACAAATCTAACTAGGAAGGGGACCTTGAGTCGCCATGGGGACTTCTGCAAAGAGTGCTTTTAGGGCGTCAAAGGAGGCTTCTGCTGCGAGCTCGTTCTCAGTCTTGATTCTTGCATTCTCTCTTCTCATATACCTCTGGACTCGTTCTAACGCTTGCCTCTTGACTGCGTCATTCATTAGGGGGTTGGCTCCAACCAGTTGGTCTAAACTCAACATAATAGAATCAGAGAGGGCTTCAGTCTTTGGAGGAATCTCTGGCCAATATCTCTTCTACTTCCTTCTTTTCAACATCTCTGAATTCGGCTTTCAAATCACTACAGACGGGGAGATATTCCGTTCTAAAAGTATCAAAACTCATTCTTCTTAGGATCGTTGTTGTGGCATCATCATAATAATGCCAGCTTCTGATGGTTTCAATAGTGTATGTTGTGAAAAACACTCTGTCTACCAACTTCTAGTGGGTTGCTAATTGGACAAATAGAAGATTGTCAATGCACCAAGCATCCCACATATCTTGTTGTTGAGCATCCACAAACAAATTCCAACTCTTTTCCTTCCTTTTTTTGTGAACCTCCATAGATTACGGCTCTTGAAGCTTCTTCACGATCTCCCACTTGATGATGTCTGGAAACTTCTCAATGAATACCAAATATTTCATGGATAGTCATTCTCTCTATTTTTGCTCTTCATCTTATTTCCAAACAATTTGCCACCAAGATGCAAGTTTTTATTGCTTCAACAGGAAGAGGAAATAGTCCACCGCATAGAGCTTGCATCACGATGGTAATATGTTTTCGACATTGTGGGATGAACTTCTTGTGGAAAGTGTCTTTGATAATGAGAATCTCCAACTCTTCAGTGGAAGAAGGAACTTTGCAAACATCAATTGAATTCTTTTCTTCTTGGCAATGCCATTTCTTTCATTTTTAGCATCTTCTAATGCTTGTTGATGGCAAGTTTCCCCGGCTGCGCACCAAAAACATGGAGGCCCAAGAGAGACACCAAGAAAAAGGGGATTTTACTGCAAGAAAATCTATCTTGTAACATCAACAAGCTTTTATTTCATTCTTTTGATGATCAAAACAAAGAAAATAACAAATCTTAATGCATCATCATAGTATATATCTGCCAGGGATTTGATAGAATCAACCATAATCTTAAATATTTTCATAGAATCCATCAATAGAACAAGGAACATAAAAGAATACACCATTTTTGAATAGCTATTCCTAACTTCTCAGTACACTTGGGTAAAATAAATGAGTGTGTACTTCCATAGTCAATCAAAACTTTAAATGATTTACCTCGATGGCTAGCTGGTGTCTATATTACCGAATATTGACGATTTGGACCCTTCCTGTGGAATGCGGCATGAACCATTGCTCTTTCGATATCTTCTTTCATAGTAGGGTTTTCCTCCTTATTAATCTCTTTGAGAGTAATATTTGACATTCTTCCTCTTGTCATAGCTACTTGACCACATCCTTGGGCAGCTTTGCCTTGACCTCGAAATTGGCCTTGGCGATGGTGCTCATTACAGTAAAAGCGCTTAAGACTATCCATGTTTCCCTAGGTAGGAACAAAATTTCCAATTGTGAGGGGTTGTACAACTGATCTAATATATACATCATTTGAATTCCCTAGGCAAAATTGGATGAATGTATAACTGACATAAACATTACTCGAAAGATCAAGAATCTTTTCCAAGATTTGTTATTCTACCATAATTCAAAAACATACATTAACAAATAGAAGAAAACACGTCCTAGGCTATGTTTACCATCCAAAAAAAAATCTTCTTAAGCTTATATATTCTATACTAACATGCGTTCTGATACCAACTGTGAGATATTTGGAAGGCTCATTCCAAGGCGCACCTTTTTGTAGTCCATCAGTAGGTTTCCAAATGATGTCACCCGTCCAATCCCTTGGAACATCATGGGGTTTGTCACTTAGACCCCACAGAGTCTACATTGCAACGGAAGTGTTCCGGTCAAACCCACTAGGATTGACCTAAATTTTCGGGTTTCTAAAATTAGACGGGTCTTCTAACAGCTAGCTAGCGTCAATAAATTTGAGTTTCCACTTCTATAGCATTACTTAATCTGAAGGGACTTGCCATTACACTTGGTTCAAAGAGAATGGGAGATGGAGGGGAGTGTGGTATGCCAACCCTCCTACCCATAAGGCAAAATCCCATTCCGGCCCCCTAAAACAATGCAAGTAGGTTCTATCTAATGACTAGTTGGTCAATTTATTGTCTTTCTATTTCTATTTCTGATTTAGAAAAGCTTCCAGCTAACCGGGACCACCCTACTATTGGGACGGACCCGTCGGAGGTCACGCCCACCTGCTTTCCTTTGATGACAGAATCATCTTTAAATTTTTAATTACCTATATCACATTTATTGGAACATATACAACCAACTTCCTTAATTAGTCCGTTAAATCATATGTTCCTTCACGTAATTTATCTCACACATATGCATACAATTCAAATAACCCTTGAATAAAATAATTTTCTTTATTATTTTGGAAGTTTATTACAAATTTCATCTTTCAGACCCTGCGGAAGATATATAGAATTCCACAAGGGTATTCTGCCCACCAAAATTCCATCCTTGTAACTAGTATTTAGGGTTCTAGGATCCCATCCTAGGTCACGAAGGGGCTCGTTAGATTCTAGGAATAATGTGGAATTTGTGGCTAGAGCCCTTCCTGGTTCCCACATTTCCTACTACCTGAGATTATCCCTATGAACAGACCTTTTGTAAGGCTATTAGCACTCCTCCGACGATGCCTTGGATGTGGGTTTTTCCCTTTGTAACTCAACCTTCATCGTCATCACTAGGGATTCTCCTCCCATGGCTCTTCTAGTTAATGCTAGTACCTTAGCTAATGCCTAGATTGTCGTTCGAACATAGAAGTTTAGATTTACTTTGACTAGTGCCTTGGCTATAATGCTCTCAAGCAGTGGTATCCCTATTCTATTTGTGAGTGCATTGTACCTCTGATTCAAGAAGAGAGAATGCACCATCTTAGCTTGTAATCTAACAATGGGCTTGGGGATGTTTGCTAGGTTGATTTCATCATTTGTGTACACTTGTTTCTTATTTATCCCAAGCATGCCAGACACATCTTTTTTTGGCCTCTTTTCTGACTTGTCCACTAACCTTAGAGCTTTCTCAACCAACTACATGCTATAAGCACAACTTTCACAATCTTGATTACATCCCCTTATTTGACCTCACTGTACCATTGTTCTTCTTGACATCAAAGAATATGAGAAACTCTGTGCACTTGTCATAATATCTATTTGTTGGCGGACCTTCTCAAGATACTTGGCTAGATTGCATTGCTCAACAATCTGCCTAGCTGCATCCTCAATTTCCACAAGTTTTTCTAGGTTGTGTATGCTCTAGTATTGTGATTGATTGAAAACCTACATCAATAAGATTAAGTGATATTTGTTTTGTTCTTCCTAAGTAAATGTGAGCCCTACCATTTAGATTCCTATCATAACACAATAGCTCAAAATGAGTTTACTTTGAAGAATAATTTTTGCTTAGAAAGCAAATCGATTAGAAGGAAATAATATCAAATAGTGAAATGTATAATCCAATGAATGAAAATTTTTCATATCAATCAATCCATACATTCCACAAAAGAACTTTGTGAAGAATTTTTCACTAAACAAAAATTTGATTCATCCTTCTTTTTGGAGTTCAATCATATTTTGATTCATATTTACCTTTCACCTTACTTCACCTTTCACCTTACTCCCTCCCCTCTTGGAATGATGAGCATCCTTCCTAGGATTGGAGAATAAAGGGGTAAGGGTATTTGGTACGTTCTTGGTGTGCTCTAGTGTTTCAAGAGCCAACTGTAGAAGTTTGGGTTATAATCCAATGTAGCAAAGTGGTCCAAGACTTGTGGGTGAATACCCACAAGTCTTAAATCCAATGTAGCAAAGTGGTCTAAGACATGTGGGTGAATACCCACATGTGTGACATAGGTCAAGACATTGATCAAGAGATCACTTGAGTTGATTTTGCTAGCAACATGAAGTTCTTCTTCTTTTAGGATCCTATCTAAGTATGGATTCAACATGACATTGTCTTCCAATGGTTTATTTCATGTCATGGCCAGTACTCTAAATGAAGTTGGGGCTACGTAGGTGGGGTCATATTTGGAAGTCTTGATAGGATGTCTTTGCTTTGCATTGGTCGTAATTTGACAACCCTTGGATGCGAAGAGTATATCTTTTCCGTAGGAAAATGGATTTGAATTTAGCTAGCTTTTTCAACTCATCAATTTCATCTAGTAACATTGGAACTCTGCTTTTCTTTGAAGGACGTGATTGACTCTTGGTTTAAGACTTGTTCACATGAGATTTTAGTGGTAATAAACTATTCTGCAATTGTGGGGGTTTTTATGAATATGAATTCAAATTCCCCCCAAGAACAAGGCAAAGAGCGTATGTCATTTGCTATTTTTTCCTCAAGTATGCTTAAGTCCAAGCGTTCATAACTTCTAGCAAACAATATGAAAGTTGAGTCCAATTGCCTAATACATGTTATTAAGTCATCTCTTGTGTTCATGGCTATATCAAATGCCAATTCAAGAATGAATCAGCATTGCTAAGATGGGTTAAGGCCTATGGGTATTTAGGGTTTGACTCCTTGACTAGACTACATATCTATGGTTACCTTCATTATGAAATGGTCATGGGAGTGTTTGTTATCTATCACCTGTGATTGAGCTTGTGGTCCATGGGGACGTGTGGTTCTCTATTTGTGTAGTGGGTGCTGCATTGGAGGTGTTAGGGCAAGGCCTAATGGTAGTGGGTTTGACTTTTGGGTGATAGACCCATTGAGTGCTCATATATTGAGCATCTTTTCATTCACACTAGTTTTTAACTCTTGTTGGCTTACGAATACATATATGTTGGTTAGGAGGTTGCGGTTGATGGGTAGGTGCACAATTCTTGGATTTAGGCAACCACACCAAGCTATTTCCATCATAGAAGCCTTGGACACGCAATAGGCTCTTAGCACCCATTGTGGTTTGGTCCTTTGTCTATTTGTTTAACTCCAACTTTTTGTTTTAGGTCTAGTATATGGGACACGAGAACTATGAGATCTTGTGGATGTGCCCTTGGTAGCCTCCTGCGATTTACGTGTGGGAATCCACTTAGTTATTTGGATTGCAACTTTGATTGGGGCTTCTAAGTGTTGTGAGCATTTCACACTGAATGTATGTGCAGGTTCACTACTCCTTAGGATTGACACTAGGTTTAACTACTAGTGGCGTCCTAGGCTTTGGCGAAGCCACGGTATCTTGTTGAAAGTTGTGACTATCCTTACATTGCCTATGGCAATATGGATGTGTTGAGGGTTGTAGCCAACATTGCAATGAGTCTGTTTCTTGAAAGCACAACACCCAAAAGTTATTCCTTGCCAATATTCTTTTTGGTTAAGCAGTACATAAAAGATGATTGGGAGGCTTTGAGTTTCAATAGAAACCATTATCTTGCACTTTCCTAGTAGTGGATAGGAATGCCGCCCCAAATGGGTTGAGTTTGGCATTAGTCGATTGCACTTGGGGTGACAATTGAGGGTCCAATGATCATATGTGAGGATGTTATTGTAAGCTCCCTCATCGATTAGTGCATCAAAGATGTGCGCCTTTTGGGCGATTATTGTTAAGCGCAAGTAGATTGGTGCTACTATTTCTTCATCCTCATCCTCTATACTTGTGATATTTTCCACTCTAACATTCATGGATGGTGTTATCATTGGAAGCTTGTGTAGTGGGTGTGATGGAAGGTAGTACTTCTTGATGCAACTGCCATTGAAAAGTCCTATACCCTCTCCTTCTAGGGTTTCCAGCTTCCACATTGCCAGTTCTACTAATGTTATAGACTTGCAAAGGTCCCAACCCCCTGAATTTCATCTTTTACCCTTTACAGAGTACAACAACACTAAGTCTCCTTGTTTAAAGTCACGTTGTTTGACATACTTATTATCAAACCAACTCTTGTGTCAGGCCTTCCCACAGATTAGGGAATGGATTGCAATGAGTTGGGCTTCAGATAGGCATTCTAGCTCTACTAGGTGATTTGTCTATGCTTCCTTGCCATTCCATCTCTCTTGGATTGCTATTCTCAAGCTTGGAACAAAGAACTCTATTGGTAATATTTCTTCAATTCCATAGGTCAACTTGAATGGTGTTTGTTCTATGGCCATTTTGTAGACTATCATGTAAGCACATAATGCTACCATTAGCTTATTGTCACAATTACTTACGGTAGGCAGAGACCACCGTGGTTAGGATAGTCATTAGGATTTTATTTGTGGATTTAGCTTGACCCTTGACTTGAGGTTAATATGATGAGGACTTTTGATGGATTATCAAGAAGGTGGATAATAAGTAAGCAATCACTTCATCGATGAAGTGTGTGCATTGATTATTGACTAATTTTACGAAATATCCAAACTATCAGATCACTTGCTCCCAAAGAAATTTGGTAGTGGTCCTAACATCATTTTTTTGAGTTGCTCGAGCTTTAGCCCACTTGGTGAGAGAGTCTGTGGCTATGATTATGTACCTTGCTTGTAAGTATTGTACTACAGGGCTTATTATTGAATTGATGAAATCAATCCCCTATTTTTCAAATGGTTTGCATGCTATCACTAGGGTCAACTCCATCTTATCCTTAGAATAGGTACTTTGGTTTGTTGGCACTCATCACAGTGCTTCAAAACTTAGCTACATTGCGGAATAGTGTAGGCCACCACAATTGAGACTAAAGCACCTTACATCAAATGATGTAGTATCCCCATTGAAGTGTCCTCCAATAATTCTATCATCAGCTTCTACAAGAACATCATGCATCTCATGATCACAAATACATCTCCTCAATAGCCCATCTTGTCCTAAGGTAGAGTTGGCTGACAATCAATTGATAGGGTTGAATCTTTAGAATGAGATGTTTTAGCCTAGCATTCTCAATTGGATGCTCAGGTAATCCATGCTCTAGGATGTGGACTATGTCTCTGCCCAATAAGGTGTAAGGTCTATTCTAAACAAATCTCTTTTGCTAGACATTCTAAATAGATGTGCATCACATAGGCCATCTACAATGCCTTGCCTAGCTGCTTCTCCGGTGGTTATGCAAGACATATGGTTTGCCATGTAATGCTATCTGTCCTTGCGTACTACCACAAAGAAATCAAATTTGACTAGCAAAAGTAACCATCAAGCAATGCATCCTATTGTAGAGGGTTTGTTTACAAGATAAAGCAATGCTTGATGATTAACAAAGAAAAAGTAAAGGGTGTAGCTAGATGGTAATGTTGAAATTTCTTAACATCAAACACCTTAGCTAGCCCTTCTCTTTTTGTTGTGGAGTAGTTCATTTCTATATGAGTGAGTTATCTCCTTGCAAACCTCATTGGGAAATCCAAGTTATGCTCTCTAGGTTGGCACAAAATTACTCCCATGGCAAACTTTGACACATCAATGTGCACATGGAAGGTAATGGTCCAATAATATGGGGCTCATAGAATAGGTGCGATCATCAAAGCCTTTTTCAATTCTTCATAAGCACATTGGCACTCCTCAATCCACTCAAATACAAAAAAAACTTGTAAAGTGGTTGTGCAATGAGTGTGTAATTGTAACGTGTCCGCTTGTCCACTTATGGGACACATCTTAACAGCCCATTGGGAAGAAAGTCTAGAAAGCGCCACCTGGCACTCGCAAGGAATGTCACAAGGTTTGCGATCTAGGTCTCCCCAAGCCTGCTTTGAAGCGGAAGTATCCGGTCATTCCCACTTAGGACTAACCTGAAATTAGGGTTTCTTTCCTTTCAACCAAGTCTCTAGGCAGTAGCTAGTGTCAAGCTCCAGATGAACCACTTTGCGTAGGAACAACAGAGTCGAAGCGGATTTATGTTGTACTTGGTTCATGGAGAATGAGAAACAAGAGGGATGCAAAGCTCAACCTCTTTGTCCATAAGGCATAGTCCCATTCCGCTCCCCTAAAATAGCATAAATCAGGATTCTAACTCTACTGACTCTAGGGTCTTCACAGTATCGTTTTCACATCTTTTGAGAAAAGTTCCTAGCTAACCGGGACCACCCGTCCATAGGACGGACCCAAGTCACGTCCACCACACTACCCTTGGTTTGCTTAGTTATTCTAATTACCTACCACATTATGTTTGACATGCAAAAGCAGCTTCCTTAATTAGTCAATTTAAACACAGGTTCCTTCACGTAACTTAGGCACTGACACAAAAACAATGTCAAGCAAGTTCCTTTTTTAAATATCTGATCTTTATTTATCATAGTCCCGGAATACATCAAGTTTCATGCGTGAAGGCTATCCCAACAATCAACAGGATTGCTACTCCAAGTTTCACCCGTAGACTAGTATACAAGCCTCAAGATCCCATCTTGAGTCACGTCTCTTGTGCGGGATCCAGAGGTAAGGAATTTACGGCCAGAGCCTCCCCTGGCACCCAAGCATCCTCCCGCTCCAAGCAACACCCATAGAGAGACCTCTCATGGTGGGTTCAGTCCATATACCCGGCGCGGCTAACAACCCCCTTGGATAGGGCTTGGAAGGTAGTCGGAGGTAAGTGAACCTGCCTCTCCCTCGAGGCTATTAACCTGAAGCATTAAGTATTTGACCTTGAATTAGTTCCTTGACAAAAGAAGTTCAAACAATGTACCTAAGTGTATAATCACGATCATTTCTGTGGTTGTTCGTACGACCAACTGCAAAGGTGTGATTCCTTCTTCCCGAATGCTCCCAGGATTTGGTCCTGGATCGTTCGCGACTTGGCGCGATCCCAGGGGCTTGGCAAGCTAGGTTGCTTGTTTTCCCTTTTTCTTGGGTTAGGGTTTGTACCCTACTGACCCTAATTGTCCTTACCTTAGGTCTCCTTGTAAAATAGATCATGGACAACCCCATCGTCCTCGGTTGGTCAACTTGCTGGTTATCTCCTAGATCCCTTGAAGTACCTATGTACCCTTATCTTTGATCTTAATTCATCAAGATTGTCTATCCCCTTGACCATGGTTGGTCAAGATGGTTCTGTTTAGAACAGTTCCTACTCCGTCTTAAGTACAATCTTCTTAAGCCCTCTTAATAATGCTCACATGCGCTAAGCTTTTACCTATCCCTCTTGAAGTCGCCAAGGACTTTGACATGGGACTCATGGATCTCAGCCCCATTTGGTAAATTACAAACAACGTTGAATTTTCCCAACAACTTTAATGCATGCTTTGTAATGCCATGCCTTCATTTCAATGCTTACAATTTTGATGTAATGCATACGATATTTTATGCCACACATGCGAATGTATTTTCTATGTATGCAATCTTAACATTATCACTCTATGTAATTATTTACACGATCTATAACCTTCTTGAATGATCTGATCTTTATAACTTTACGTGAGTATTGTATGAGTCTAGCTGCACTTTAATGTTTTCTGCAGTTTATTACATGTACCTTAGAATCCATCTTGTGATATGGATATGCACTTTGTTTCTTTCAATGTCCTCTGAAATGCATTTTAAGCAAGAGCTTGTGCAAGGAGCAATGTACTTTATGTAAGAATTCATGCAAGACATTTTTGGTAATTTACGATGCAATTATCTAATCAATTTCACCTATTATGATGTCATCTTACAACAGAAATTATCTTGTTTGTTACATACATCACAACTAAGTTCATACCTAGGAAATTATCAAACACGAAATTAATGTGATGCATGTGAATATGATTTTTCACCATGATAATTATAATCTATGATTTAATAATAGAGCAACCTGGGTTTGGAGTGATGTCTTGATTCCGATGGTATCTATGCATGATAAACCATTCGCGGTTGCGGTGCCATGTTGATTCGAACCACCATCCACACTTGTAGGGTTTCCGGCCATCCTTGTGGAACTATGCTTCGAGGCCATACTGGAAGACTCGTGTACGAGTGATAGAATTCTTGCACTCTCCTGTGCAAGATTCTCACTGCCTCTCCTTGAGTGGAGAAAAGATAATGAAGGGGAGGGGTGTATTTTCGAAAATGATAGAGGGGTGTGTGACCTCCTTTTAAGAGGGGGGAAAGAAGAATCTTCTAGAAACTTCCCCCTCTCTCTCTCTCTCTCTTGTGATGATGATGAGGAGGGGGGGTTTTCTGATTACGGGGGGGGGGGCTATTGCAGACGATGACCACTAGGGGGGAGGGGGCACTGTCCAGGCGATGAGGGAGGGGGGCACTGCCTTATATGGTGGAGGAGGGAGGGCTTCATGAGGGGGGGGAAGACGGCTGTTAACGGCCACCACCCTCCACCTAGGGGGGTTGCATGCCCCCCTTCTCTTCCTTTACTCCCTCTCTCTCTCTCTCTCCCTGCCATGTAGTCGGCAGGGGGAGAGAGAAAAAAAATTGAGTTAAAATTAAAATTTTTAAAAAGGGGGGGTTCTTATGGGGAAGGTACGGGGGGGATATTACATCCTCTCCCCCTTAGAGGAATCGAGATGTCCTCATCTCGAGAAGACCTGGGGGTATTGTTGGTTGAGAGTATTTTCGTCCATCCAGGTGGCATCCTCTTCTAGATAATCTTTTCGTTGGATGAGGTATTCTCTCAAGGTCGTTGATCTTAAATCCCTCTCCCTAACATCTAGGATTGTGTCAGGCCGTAGCTCAAGGACTCCTTGGCTAGGCATTATGATTTGCTGATCATCAAGTACATGATTCGGATTAGGTAGATACTTTTTCAATAGGCTAACATGGAATACATTATGAATCTTTAGAGTTGTGGGCAATTGTAGTCTGTAAGCATTAGGCTCTAGGCACTTGGTGATCTTATAAGGTCCACAATACCTTGGACTTGGCTTCTTGTTCTCTCCCAAGGACAATGAACTCTTTTTAGGGCGTACATGGATGAAGACCATATCACCTTCAATGAAGGATATGTCTTGCCGTTTCAAGTCAGCGTAAGCCTTTTGTCTATCCTTGGCAGCTTGAATGTCTTGTCTTATTGATTTGATTTGATCATCCATGCCTTCCAGCATTTGTCTTGAAGCTTCTACCCTCAAAGTTGGATCCAAGAAGTTCAAAGGGGTGAGACAATCATGCCCATACAATGCTTAAAAAGGGGTCATCTGAATACTCTGTTGGTAAGAAGCATTGTAAGCAAACTCAACCAGGGGTAAGTATTGAATCCACTTTTTGGGTTCGCGACAGTAGTATGCCAATAGCCTCAAAGATAGCCCTCCAAAAGTGTGATGTGAAAAGAGAGCCACGATCACTAATGATTCTTCTGGGTAACCCATGAAGCTTGAATATTTCCTTGATGAATAATCTTGCGATGTCTAAGGCTTTATAGTTCCTCTTGACAGGGATGAGATGTGCAACCTTGATGAGCATATCTACTACAACCATAATAGAGTTATATCCTCCCTGAACTTGGGGTAAGCCAACAATGAAGTCCATACTAATGAATTCCCATTTCATTTTGGGAATGTCAAGTGGTTGCAATTTCCCAGGCATTTTAACATGCTCTGCCTTAATGCATTGACAAGACAAACATTTCATGACATATTTGAGTACGTCTCCTTTGATCCTTTCCCAAAAATAACTCTTCTTGACCGTGTTAAGGGTCTTGGCATAACCAGGATGTCCTGAGAAAGGGGAGTCATAGGCTTCCCAAAGTATCTTCTGCTTGAGAGTTTGGCTTGCAGGGATACATAATCTTGTCTTAAAGTAGACAAGCCCACTACTGATGGAGAATTCTTGATACTTTGTCTTTAGCTTCAGATCCTGATCCTTGATGGGGATCTCTCTTAGCATTTTTTGATAGACTGGGTCACGATATGCCCCTTCTTTTGCTAGCTCAAGAATCGGGTTGTTTGGCATTGATACCTTTGTGGCTAGAGACCTTGCTGTTGATGGATCTTGCAAAATGAGAGAATTTAGAAATGCCTTGCGACTGAGTGCATCGGCAACTATATTCTCTTTTCCAGGCCTATATTTGATTTCAAAATCATATTCTTCCAGCACTTTCCATCGACGTTGCCTCATATTGAGCTCATTCTAAGTGAAAATCCATTTAAGACTCTTGTGGTCCGTTACTAAGGAAAATTTGTTACCTAGCAAGTAATGTCTCCAAAGTTTGAGAGCATGGATGATAGCCAACAGCTCCAGGTTGTGGGTAGCATAATTCCTTTCATGGCTCTTCAATTTTCTTGAAGAATATGCTACAGGATGACCTTCTTGCATAAGTACACATCCTAAAGCAAGTGTGCTAGCATTAGTTACCACTTCAAACTCCTTACTAAGATCAAGAAGTTTCAGGATGGGTGATGATACTAAGATTTGCTTTAGTTTGTCAAAATTGGTCTGTTCAGCAAGTGACCATACAATTGCTACTTGCTTCTTTAGTAGATTAGTCAGAGGGGCTGCAGTCAAAGCATAATCTTTGATGAAAATTCTGTATCACCCTATCAACCCAAGAAAAATTCGTATTTCTTTGACAGAAGTTGGTGTTGGCCATTCCAGAACGTCTCTGACCTTAGCTGGATCTACTGAAATTCCTTCTGCTAATATAATGAATCCCAGATATTCAATCTGTCGCTTGAAAAATGCGCACTTCTTCTTCTTGGCATAAAGCTTGTGTGCTCTCATTGTTTCAAGAACAATGTGAACCTGGGGTTCATGATCCTTTCCTTGTTTTGAGTAAACTAGGGTATCGTTAAAAAAAACGAGTATGAAGTCATCAAGATAGGGCCTAAAGATATCATGCATTAACCTGTTGAAGGTAGTAGGAGCATGTAGCCCGAATGATATCACTAAGAATTCAAATTGTCCATACCTTGTACTGAATGTAGTCTTCGGAATATCTTCTTCTTTGATCCTTATCTGATAATATCCAGATCTGAGATCTATCTTTGAGAAGATCTTTTCCCCTTGAAGACTGTCAAGTAATTCATCTATTCTTGGAATGGGGTATTTATTTTTGATGGTTGCTTGATTCAACCCTCTATAGTCAATGCATAGGTGAAGCATCCCATCTTTCTTTTTTTGGAACAACACTGGAGCTCCCCATGGAGAATTGCTAGGATGGATGTAGCCTTGGTCTAACAGTTGCTTGAGTTGCTCTTTCAGTTCGATAGCTTTCGGGATGGACATCTTATATGGCCTCTTTGCGATCGGTGTAGCTCCTAGCACAAGTTTGATTTCGTGGTCGACTTTCCTTTGGGGAGGAAGTTCCGTCAGATCTCCAGGGAATACGTCTGCATATTCCTTTAACCATGAAGGTTCTTCTCTGGATTCCTAATTCTAATCTAGCTTATTCAGTGTAATCAGATAGACAGGTAGGCCCTTTTGAACACCTTTTATTATCCGTGTTGCTTTTGCCAATTGTATTTTTGGCTTACCAGACTAGTTCCCCTTTAGAATTGCAGAAGGAGACTTGACCCTTCCCACAGTGGATTTGTAAAAAGTCTTATTTATTCATGAAGGCATAACCCCTTGAGTACATTTATTTTGGATAAGTAGGACAGGCTGATTGATACATCAGTTTGGGGAAAATATGATTGTGTTACAATCGGCTACAGGGAAGGAATAATATGGCGTGGGGTCATGGATTTTCAGGAAATGGTAAGTCATAGGAAGCTTGGGGTATCCCTTCCTTTGATACTCGTTCTTCTCATAGCGCCCTAACACTTTGATTCTGTCAGCAGAGATCACCTGAGTTACTTCTTCATACTTGTTCTGCTTGACTTGCCGGCTGCTAATATGCAAAGTTGCGTTTACGCGAGCTTCGTCAAAGATGAACAGCTTCACGATCTTTAAATCCTCCATCCACTTGATTCTCTACAAGTTGGTCTGAAGGTACGCGAGTCGGTGGGCTGCTATGTAGTATATTCTTGAGTCTCCCGTCCATCTCCATTCCGCATACAATGGCAAAGGATTATAGATGCGGTCTAGAATATCCATCATGCCAAGCCTCTGACGATAATTCGAAGCATACATTGCAGTCATGAACATGACCTAGAACACTAAGAACTTGCTCCATGCTTCGTGACTTTGCAACCCAACATCCATAAGTGAGTAAAGAAATGTTTTCAATAGAAAACATTGCTCTTTTGCACTCACCCTCCCCTGTTTATCCCCTTATTCCCTTTATTTTCCTCGAATAAGTTCCCTTGTAATATTTAGATCTCGTTGGTTTGCTCTGATACCAACTGTAACGTGTCCGCTCGTCCACCTGTGGGACACATCTTAGCAACCCATTGGAAAGAAAGTCTAGAAAGCACCACCTGGCACTCGCAAGGAATGTCACAGGGTTTGCGATCAAGGTCTCCCTGAGTCTGCTCCGAAGCGGAAGTATCCGGCCGTTCCCACTCAGGACCGACCTAAAATCAGGGTTTCTTTCCTTTCAACCAAGTCTCTAGGCAGTAGCTAGCGTCGAGCTCCAGATGAACCACTTTGCGTAGGAACAATAGAGTCGAAGTGGATTTATGCTGTATTTGGTTCATGGAGAATGGGAAACGAGAGGGATGTGAAGCTTAACCTCTTTGCCCATAAGACATAGTCCCATTCGGCTCCCCTAAAACAGCATAAATCAGGATTCTAACTCTACTAACTCTAGGGTCTTCACAGTAATGTTTTCACGTCTTTTGAGAAAAGTTCCCAGCTAATCGGGACCACTCTTTCATAGGATGGACCCAAGTCACGTCCACCACACTTCCCTTGGTTTGCTTAGTTATCTAATTACCTACCACATTATGTTTGATATGCAAAAGCAGCTTCCTTAATTAGTCAATTTAAACATAGGTTCCTTCACATAACTTAGGCACTGACACAAAAACAATGTCAAGCAAGTTCCTTTTTCAAATATATGATCTTTATTTATCATAGTCTCGGAATACATCAAGTTTCATGCCTGAAGGCTATCCCAGCAATCAACAGGATTGCTACTCCAAGTTTCGCCCGTAGACTAGTACACACGCCTCGAGATCCCATCTTGAGTCACGTTGGCCTCTTGTGCGGGATTCGGAGGCAAGGAATTTATGGCCAGAGCCTCCCCTGGCACCCAAGCGTCCTCCTGCTCCAAGTAGCACCCACAGAGAGACCTCTCACGGTGGGTTCTGTCCATATACCTGGCACGGCTAACAACCCCCTTGGATAGGGCTTGGCAGGTATTCGAAGGTAACTGAACCTACCTCCCCCTCGAGGCTATTAACCTGAAGCATTAAGTGTTTGACCTTGATTTAGTTCCTTGACCAAAGAAGTTCAAACAATGTACCTAAGTGTACAATCACGATCATTTCTGTGGTTGTTCGTACGACCAACTGCAAATCTGTGATTCCTTCTTCCTGAATGCTCCTAGCATTCAGTCCTAGATCGTTCGCGACTTGACAAGATCCCAAGGGCTTGGCAAGCTAGGTTGCTTGTTTCCCCTTTTTCTTGCGTTAGGGTTTGTACCCTACTGACCCTAATTGTCCTTACCTTAGGTCTCCTTGTAAAATAGATCATGGACGACCCCGTCGTCCTCAGTTGATCAACTTGCTGGTTATCTCCTAAATCCCTTGAAGTACCTATGTACCCTTATCTTTGATCTTAATTGATCAAGATTGTCTATCCCCTTGACCATGGTTGGTCAAGATGGTTCTATTCAGAACAGTTCCTACTCCGTCTTAAGTATAATCTTCTTAAGCCCTCTTAATAATGCTCACATACGCTAAGCTTTTACCTATCCCTCTTGCAGTCGCCAAGGACTTTGATGTGGGACTCATGGATCTCAGCCCCATTTGGTAAATTACAAACAACGTTGAATTTTCCCAACAACTTTAATGCATGCAATGTAATGCCATGCCTTCATTTCAATGCTTACAATTTTGATATAATGCATACGATATTTTATGCCACACATGCGAAGGTATTTTCTATGCATGCAATCTTAACATTATCATCTATGTAATTATTTACATGATCTATAACCTTCTTGAATGATTTGATCTTTATAACTTTACGTGAGTATTGTATGAGTCTAGCTGCACTTTAATGTTTTCTGCAGTTTATTACATGTACCTTAGAATCCATCTTGCGATATGGAGATGCACTTTGTTTCTTTCAATGTCCTCTGAAATGCATTTTAAGCAAGAACTTGTGCAAGGAGCAATGTACTTTATGCAGGAATTCATGAAAACTTTTTTGGTAATTTACGATGCAATTATCTAATCAATTTCACCTATTATGATGTCATCTTACAATGGAAATTATCTTGTTTGTTACATACATCACAACTAAGTTCATACCTAGGAAATTATCAAACACGCAATTAATGTGATGCATGTGAATATGATTTTTCACCATGATAATTATAATCTATGATTTAATAATAGAGCAACTTGGGTTTGGAGTGATGTCTTGATTCCGATGGTACTTACGCTTGATAAACCATTCGCGGTTGCGGTGCCGTCTTGATTTGAACCACCATCCACACTTGTAGGGTTTCCGACCATCCTTGTGGAACTACGCTTCGGGGCCATACTTGAAGACACGTGTACGAGTGATAGAATTCTTGCACTCTCCTATGCAAGATTCTCCCCGCCTCTCCTTGAGTGGAGAAAAGATAATGAAGGGGAGGGGTGTGTTTTCAGAAATGATAGAGGGGTGTGTGACCTCCCTTTAAGAAGGGGGGAAAGAAGAATCTTCTAGAAAGTTCCCTCTCTCTTTCTCTCTCTTCTCTCTCTCTCTCTCTCTCTCTTGTGATGATGATGGGGGGGTTTTCAGATCACGAGGGGGGGCTGCTGCAGACGACGATCACCAAGGGGGGAGGGGGCGCTGTCCATGCGACGAGGGAGGGGGGGCACTGCCGGATATGGTGGGGGAGGGAAGGCTTCACGGGGGGGGGGGAGACGGCCGTTAACGGCCACCACCCTCCACCCTCCACCTGGGGGGGGTTGCATACCCCCCCTTCTCTTCCTTTACTCCCTCCCCCCTCTCTCTCTCTCTCTCTCTCTCTCTCTCTCCTCGCCATGCAGTCGGCAGGGAGAGAGAGGGAGAGAGTAAAAAAATTTGAGTTACAATTAAATTTTTTTAAAAGGGGGGGTTCTTATGGGGAAGGTAGGGGGGGGGGGGATATTACAGTAATTTAACACAAGCTGTCAATAGTACCTCGTGTGGTTAAGAAAGCACTGGACTCCCTTGTAGTTGGTTTTGGTGGCGGTAAATTGACAATCACTCTAACTTTGGAAAAGTCAATAGCAATGTCATTTTTTGAGATCACGTGTCCTAGGATACATCCATGCTTTACTAAGAATTAACATTTTAAGGGGTTCAGTGAGAGACTGTATTGTCTTCACCATTCAAAGACTATGAAAAATTTGTCTAGGTGCTCTACCCAATTGGAATGAACACACAAATCATGCACGAATACTTTGAGTCACTTTTCAAGCATGTCCTTGAAAATGGCACACGAGATGTTGAAAGGTAGTAGGTGCATTAACCAGCTCAAATGGCATGACTATGTAGACAAACACATCCCATTCTGTTGCGAATGTTATTTTATGCATGTTATTTGGATGCACTTGCACTTTTTATAGTCAGAGAAGCCATCCAGGAAACTGTAGGCTTTCTTCATCCCTATCACTCTCTCAAGCATGTTCTTGGTGTATGCTAATGGATAATTGTCTCTCGTTATCATTGCATTGACCTTTTTGTAATTCACGTATACTCAAATCTTCCAATTCTTCTTTAGAACAATTACTATGGGTGATACCTAGTCCTCATTCACAACATGAGCATGCTTTGGATTCATTGTGTATAGTCTTTGTTTTATTGGTGTTGCATTGGGGGTCATAGTGACTCTGTTGGGTGTACTAGCTGCGTCTACAGCTTGCCTATAGTCATGCCTATAGTCATCCTCATCATCTGAGAATGGCAATTCGATGGTTTCCAATACATGCATCCAATCATGATCATCCTTAGGGCAAGGAATATACTTAGTTAAGGGTCCATATTCACGCTTTCCTTGTGAGTCACCCTTTAGTATTGCAGAGATAGCATCAAGGTTAATTAATGAGGTTTTCTAAGTGTCCATCTCTACTCGAGAACATCTTTTTTTCTATTGCTTAAGAATATCGATCCTTTAGCCCAATCCTCTATCATCTGAGAACTTCTCATCCATGGCCTACCTAATAAAATATCGTAGTCCACTCCCTTCATGAATATGAAGTTAACTGAGAATTGGATTCTTGCTATCTTTAGAGGCAATATTTAAGCACTCTAAATGGTTTGATTTTCATTCCATTTGCTAGTGTAACATTAACTCATGTAGTTTCTAGTGGTGGGTTTCCCCAAGCTTGCAAGATTGCATGGCTAAGCACACTAACTCTTGCTCTTGTGTCCACAATTCCTTTTTGCATGGCATCACCTAATGCAACAACATGTAAGACTCCATGCATGTCCGTGCCCTCCCAAAAGGCATTCACTTTTGGAGAGATTCATATAATGGGTTCAGGGTTAAGATTGGTATATACATCTCTACATCATGGTCTAGCAAGTTGGTTGCTCCATGTCCATCAGGTCTTTCTACCCATTGCTTCAACCCTTGCCATAATGTGGGGTTTTGCCTAAGCAATTCTCCTAATGGTAAGGTTATAGGAGATTGATATGAGTGTCGTGAGCAAATTTCCAACCCTTTCCTTTTCATCTAACATAAGGCCTTTCTGCCAACCCTTTCCTTTTCATTTGATCTAAGGCCTTTCTGCCAATACTATTAGACAGTTCATCTATCTGTGGCATCTAGATTCTGCTCATGTGGTGCTACATGGGGAGTTGATGTGACTCTTTATCTCAAGTGCATAGGGGATACTGGTGGACTTATGCTAGAGAGCTCATTAATTTCATCCTTCGTAATAGGCTACATCCTACAAGTACATGCGAGCTTCCTTCACCCACTCTTTCACTTTGTCTACAACTTCTAATTTGTGTTTTGGGTTGGGGTATTCTCCAACCTTGGCACTTCCCTTTTCCACTGTCTTAGGAGTAGATGTTTCTGCCTCTACACCTATAACCTATTTCCCTTTGGTCAATGTGGTGGCACTATCAATTTTGAGTGTTATATTGGTGTTTTCCCTCTTCCTTCTCCTTCTCTAGCTCTTCTTTCCAACAGATGTTGAATCTAAGTTGCTAGGTCCATATAATGAGATATCGGTTCGCCTTGTTTATGCTTGGGTCATGACATTTAGTGGGATTGGTGTGGCTTCATCATTAGGTGTTTTAATGCTAAAGAGTCCAAGTGGTACTGATGGCATAATTGCCATACTAGTGAAGGGTTTTCATCTAGGGCAATCAGCATATAAATGTGTAACTCCACACTCTGGACATCTCAAGTCATCCTTGTCCTTGTTTTCTTTCTCCTTTTCAGGGCAACAAGATGAAATGTGCCCTGGATATCCACAAGTCCAACATGATAGTGGCTCTTGGTTTTGGCTCCCTCCTAGATCTCTACCTCTTCCCTTGCCTAAATCTATAACCGGCATTGCCATCAATATAGGATTCCCCTCCTCATCATAGGAGACATAGGGATTCACATACGCTTCATCCTCTAATGGCTCCTCTACAAAGTCCTCTACAAAGTGTATCAATGCATCGCTTGGTGGATGGGTCACTATGGGTCCAAGTGGCCTTGGGATTCCCATGGGGTTGATGCTCCTCTTCCAAAGTTGGGTTGCCTATTCCTTGGATAGTAAGGTCGAGTATAAGGTTGTGAGTATGGAAGCCTTCTTGTTGGAAACCGATAGTGTATCACATCATGTCCAAATCTGCCCCATAGTTAGCACAAGGCTGTGATCTAGGGTCGAAACATTCAACTAGAAGATGGTTCCCACCACAATGTATACTGTATGTAGGGTCACACTGGCCTTCTCAACATCTCTTATAGCTTGGCCAAATCTAACTTCAAGTAAGCTATCTCTTGGTTTTGGTATATGTTTTTTCTCTTGGCTTGCATGCCATGGCTTGATTGATTACACTAAGGATTGTGGTTCTCTCGATGTTCCTAGAGGTGATGTTCTCTTGCGGTGTGACTCTTGAGCTTCTGTCTCTCAGCAAGTCATCCACATGTATTGCCTCTTCAAAGACCCTAGCTAACATGTCTCTTTGTAGATTTGACCTACTAGCTAAGGCCTTAAAAAAAGTTATTTGTTTTGTGACGGATGATTTTTGATGCCGAGAAGTGCTTAAAAATAGCCAAAATGTCCAAATTTTAGGGGAAAAATAGACTTCGTCGAAGGCGACAGATGCAATCAATACGATTTAAGCAGGAAATACTCGAAAGTGCTTAAAAGACCCATTAGACGATAGTTGGTGAATTTTCATAATTTTTTTGGCGTGCCAGACGAGACCCTGGGAGATGCTCGGTAGTGGAGGGCTTAAAGACGGATGCCCAGGATTTTTCAGACCGTGAATCGGATGCCAGACGAGGAAGAAGGAGTGCCCAGGAGGTCAAGACCCAAAAGGGCAAGTGGAAATAGGCTTTAGGGGGCCCAAAGGGTATGCCTTCTGGGGGCTCCCTTTGGGAGCCCAACTAAAAATCAAAATCGTGGGGCGGGGGGGGGGGGGGGGGTAGGGGCGTCTATTTTTTTCGGGCATGAGCAGAAAGAGAGCGCCATCATCCCACGATTGATGGAGGGGGCTATGGCACTTACAAACAACCCCCCAACTGATATCATGCCTGAGATGCATCCTATCTTTGCTCCTCATCGCTTGTCTCTGGTCCTCAAATGGTTGCCCGGTTGTGGAGATGCAGTTTCAGTCTTTCTCTCTCCTCTTTCTCTCTCCTGCATAGAGGCACTTCATGTGGCAAGAATCAAGAAGAGAATCGTGAGATGGATGCTTGTCCGAGAGGCACTTGATTGTTACAAGAGGCTGAAGGTTGAAGATCTATGCTGAAATCCATGGCTAGTTGGTCGACACACAGTCTTGAAACACGCAAAAAGGCGGTATGCTCTATTTTATGAAATAATTTTGCTTGTTTTTGATCGTTCATGGTCTAAATGGTGTGCACATGAGCTGAAATTTTATTTGAATGTTCCTTGCATTATGTTTGAGGGCTCCAATCACTGTTATGCAGAACTCGTATTGATTTACAACAATTATAAAATTTCAAAATTCGAAAAAACACTAATTTGGATGGAAATTGATAGTTTCTTTGATTTTGAGTGGGGGAAACGAGTGGACATGGGGTAAAATAAGGGAATGCTGAGTTGCAGTTCCAATGATCATTCATAAGAAAAAAACCAAAAATACCTATTTTCTATTAAAAATAAATAGAAAAATAGAGAAAAATGGAAAAAATGGGTTTTTTGCGTTCGAAAAAAAATGGTAAAATGAGATCTATGTATGTGAATGTCTGGCAGGGCTGAAGCATGAGGTTAAGACTCAGTTTGGCCCTTTTCCTTTGTGTTAAAGTGTGTATTTATTGCTTTTACATACAAAAAATGACATAAAAGAACCTCTACACCTATGCAATGCAGCAAAATTTAAACGGTGAGGGGGAGGATGATGTTATACAATAGTTTAAGCACTGAAATAATAAAAAGTCTGATTGTTCTCTTTATGCATAACATTTAGGATGCGGTTTATTTGGAAATAATGGATCTAGCAGCAGAGGTTCGCCTTGGCGCTAGGTTTCGGCAACGATGCATTGCATATTAGCGAAAATTCATTAAAAGGGTTGTTTTTGCACGACACATAGATTGATTTCAAACCATAAATTTTTCTGCATAGAAGGCATCCACGATTGCATGAATCATACACATGGTATCTATTCCTGGCATGCATAGCAATTGGTTGTATTATAAATGACCCATGTTGGAGAGAGTAAGGCACCCAAGCTGTAGGTCTAGACGGTGGGTCCAAGGGGACAAGTAAGTGAGGACTGGTACATTCCTAGAAGGATATAATATTGGTACCAAGAGCGGAGTCTATTTTATATGTGTTATATGTGTCAGCGACGCATCGAGGGGCCAATCCCCAAGGTGTAGGAGGGTCGCAGTGGGGCTGTGTCAATCAGCCAAGGGGTGTCTTCTATGTTGTTCTACGTGGTGAATGACACCAAAATGTGTAGGAACTCCCTCTGAGGAGTCTGAGAAGGTTAAGGGTTGGATTACAAACACGATACAAATGCAAAATGTACGTATGATGGCAGGGCAAGGTGTCTTGTAGACGCTCCTAGTTGCGAGGCTGTGGGGTTGTCTTGTGCATGCTAGAGGTTCGGCTAGTGCTATAGCCAGTGTTGGTCCATTTTAGGTCCCATCAGTGGTGCATCTGCCGGGAGTTGTCAACAAGTGGTGGTTTTCGAATCTAGGGTTTTTAGGGACCAAATATTCAGTTTATGTCCTTTAACAAGGACTATCAAGACGAAATACAAAAAGCAGAACATGCTGAGAGGCTAGAGGGCAGTTGAAGATTGTAAGATGCTATTCTCCTCAAAGAAGCAGCTTGTTACACATAAGTGTTAGTGATTCTAGTAACCTAAGTGTCACAATCAGCCCTTTGAGTGCAAGTGGAAGTCTTGGTACTTCCCTTCTTCCAGTTAATCAACCCACTTCAAGTGAGGGTGTAGTTGTACCTACACAAACTCCTATTGTCAATCCGGTTGTAGCCGTGGCACAACCCATCACAATTCCAACAGGTACAACAAATTTACTAGCATTAGGAGCATCGTTTCCCATTTTCCATGGGTTAGTAGAAGAAGATGGAGAACTCCATATTAAGGAGTTTCAAACACTCATGATCAACTATCGGATCCAAGACGCAGGACACCTAATGATGTTCTTCAACATGATGTTAAAAGGAAGAGCGACAGTGTGGTATCATGGTCTAGAAGTTGGAACCATAACTAGCAATGCCTAATTCTTTACAGCTTTCCGTAGAGAGTTTGCTCCTGAGAAGAGTGGATCATATTGGTTGCGTGTCTTGAATGTAACACACCAAAAGCCAAATGAGAATGTCCAGGCCTATGCCAAGAAACTAAAGCAAGTTCTTCGCAAACTTAATACTTATATTCCCATTCCAACAGCTGCACAATTGCAATATTTCCTACATGGATTTGATTTCAATATCCAAATGCAGCTTAGTAGTGTCGCTTTGGCCGACATTGACACTGCTATCACCCAAGCAGAAGGAGTACAGTCACATTTGCAAGCGGCTCATGCAGCAATGATAAATTGGAATGGTAATAATTTGGCCTTAACCAATGGGAGCCAAGGTGAACCCATGTCAAAAGCGAATGGAAGAGGGAGTATCATGCCAAATTTGCCTATGTTACCTGCTCCTTCTAGTATGACTATGCCCATGGATAGTCAGGCGGCCTCATTAAATAGTGGTGGAAGCCAAACAATGAATCCTAATGTTGTCCCAGTAGGTCAAGGTCCAATTCCTAATCAAGTAGTTAGGCCGATGGGACGACAGATAGATGATCGCGGCTATGAGTCGAGTGCCTCTAATGTCCTTGGCGAAGTTAAGGACATGATGAAGCACTATATCGATATGATTTCTGAACAATGCAGACAAATAGCTATGGACACCAATTTTCTTAAGAAACAACAGAATTTGATAGGGAGTCGACGCCCTGAGGAGGGTGCCCCCTCAAGATTCAGCTGTAAGTGTTGTAGTGGCCAACATTTCCTAGAAATTGTTTGAATGTTAGAAGCGATATTTGCGGTCTGGCCACTTAGCTGCTACCTGTTGGAGTAAGATTAGTTCTCTCCAACAAGGGAGTAAACAACCAGGTCCAGTTAACCATCGTGCACAAGGGAATAATCTCTAGCAAGATGAGGGACCAAGACAAATATTCCAACGAGGAAAGGCTACTGTAGAGGAGTTGCCTCATGGCAGTGGACTCAGCCTTATTGAGGCCATATGTGTCAATGATGCTGAAACTTCTAATCTACGAGCCATAACAAGAGGTCAAAAGATCAAAGAGGGTGACAAAGGAATTGTAAAACCTGTTGAGGGAAGCCCTAAGCAAGATGCTAGGGAAAAGTGAGTCCTGAATCCTTATATGGAAGGTGGACCTTTATGACCTGTTGGTAGTAAAGTTGATCCCGAGAAGGATAAAGAATTGCCAAGAAAGAAGGTAAATGCTAAAAGAGAGGCACCAAAACTGATTAAAAGACCAAAGGAGAGAATGGTTTGGCACGAGAAGAGAACTTTGGCTAACTACCACGACTTTGACCTAGCAAGTTCTCTTTGCGAAGTTAAACCAGATGTAAATCTCCTATAATTGATTAAACTTTCTCCAGGAGTACGCAATGAATTCAAGAAAATCCTACATATAGGGTATATGTAGAACCTTTGGGCATAGCTAGAGTGGGAGAATATTGGTTCAATCATGCTGAAAAGCATTGCCCTAGGGTTCCAGCGTATGAGGATGAAATATTAGTGGATCACGCTATCATGGATACTGGATCCTCTGTCAATATCATGAGTTCAGATTTAATGGAGAGGTTAGGTCTAGAGATCCAAAAAGACGGCTCCACACTTCTTAGGATGGCTGATGATAGTCTAAGACAACCGGAAGGTTGCATCACTAAAGTCCACTTTACAATTGCGAACGTGGAATGCTATCTAGACTTTAGGGTGATAAGGTTCGCAGGACATCCTAGCTATCGAGTTTTGCTAGGCAGGCCATGGATTCTATGGACAGACTATCAAGTCGATATACCCATTGGTCGAGTGATTCTAGGTTGAGGTGCCCATCGTGTAATAGTGGATGCTTACCTTGAGTCTCCTCAAAGTGAGAGAGCTCCATTATCCTCCACTGAACTAGAAACAGTAGATGATCCATCTTGTAGTGAGACGTCATCAAGTGATGGATCTAAAAAAGGGTCCACTATAGAGGATATTTATCAGATAACCTTGAATGAGCCAATAGAGCCTCAAGATTGAATAAGAGATGCGGACGTTATTGAGTTGGACCTTGGCACGCCTAATGATTCGCGGCCAATCAAATTAAGTTCCATGCTCAGTTTGGAAGAGAGACATGACTATGTGTCCCTGATTTAGGAGTTTTGCGACATCTTTGCTTGGAGCTATGACGAACTTAGGGGTATTCCTCCCAGTCCGGCTGTGCATACCATTCATGTAAAGGAAGGTACCTGCCCTGTACGTCCAAAAGTAAGGCGTATGCCTTTTGAACTAAGGGACAGGCTGTTTGAAGAGCTTCAGAAGTTGCGAAAGACGGGTTTGATCTTCCTAGTTCAGCATACTGAATGGTGTTTGCCAGTTGTGATTAGAAAGAAGAAGAATAATCAAATCCGTCTTTGTGTAAACTTTAGAGAGATAAATAAACAGACTGTTAAAGATTACAACCCGTTGCCATTTATTTCCCTACCCGCCAAATTTTGGATCAATTGGCGGGTAGGGAAATATATTCATTCATGGATTGCTTTGCAGGGTATAACCAAATGGCGATTGCTGAGCAAGACAAGCTGAAAACAACATTTATCACTGTCTTCGGCACCTTTGCATACCATGTGATGGCATTTGGGTTATGTAATGCATGTGGTTTGTGGCAAAGAATAGCTGACAAGACCTTTGGTGACATCTCCCCAAAGGATTTGAAAGTATTCATTGATGACTTGGGGACGCCACCATAAGAGAAAGACAGTTGATTATTTTGCGGAAGAGTTTTGAGCATTGCAGACAATTTTGCATAGCTCTCAACCTATGGAAGTGTGTCTTTGGAGTGCCTTATGGACTATTGTTAGGCCATGTGGTCAGTTTCGTAGGGATTGTGGCTGACCCTAAAAAAATCAAGGTCATAGTTGCCATGAGTCCGCCACGTACTCCAAAGGAAGTGCATAGCTTTCTGTCATCGATAGGGTATTATCGGAGGTTTATCAATGCCTTGGCAGAAAGAACGTTGCCACTGACAAACCTATTGTCCTTTAACTGTCAGTTTGCATGGAGTGATGCTTGCAAAGTATCTTTTGACGATGTGAAGCAGGAGCTTGCCAAAGCACCTGTTTTAAAAGCACATAAAAGGGGTGAAATGTTCTATATATTTTCAACAGCAACCATGTATAGTATTAGCTGCTGCTTATCCCAAATTTGGGAGGAGAAGTGGTACCATCTGATAGCTTTTGCTAGTCGGAAGTTGGGTATATTAGAAATTAACTACACCTATATGGAGAAGTTGTGCCTTGCGATGGTATTTGCGACCAAAAAGTTCAGGCACTACATTTTTTATGAGAAGGTGGTTTTTTATACGAAGGCGGAATGGCTTCAATTGTTGTTGAATAAGTTACAGCCGCCTGATCATTTAGCAAAGTGGTTAATCACTTTGCAGGAATTTGATTATGAGATTAAGAGCAAGCCGCCGAAGCTACAAGGCATTGTTGAGTGTCTTGTGGATTTCGGAGAGCCAAAAGAGGTCTCAGCTGAAGAAAGTGATATGGAAACTTTGTTCAAGATTGATATGACATGTATTCCCTCATGGTATGCTACTATAACACACTATCTTTCTAGGGGAGAGATTGGAGCTACTTTGTCAAAATCGGAGAAGAGGAAAATTAAACAGCAAGAATTGAAATTTTCCTTGATCGCAGGAACACTATATCAGCAAGGTGTTGATGATATTTATCGCCGATGTGTGATGCCTGACAAGGTTCCATTTATACTAGAAGAGTGCCATGACTCCGCTTGTGGAGGACACTTTGCTGGGTGGTTGATGGCATAGAAGGCTTTAAGAGTTGGGTATTGGTGGCCGTCCATCTTCCAGGATTCATTTGACTATGTCATGAGATGTGATACATGTCAAAGACATGACAGTAGAGAGAATAGGAAACATCCACTTACGTCGATTATGGCTACCCTTCCATTTGAGAAGTGGGGCATTGATTTTGTGGGACCTATTACGCCGTCATCTATTACTCAGAAAAGATACATTATAGTAGCAACTAATTACTTTACAAAGTGGTCAGAAGCACGGGTGACAAGGCAGGACAATGCAAAAGAGACTACCAGTTTCCTACTTGAGCAGATCATTTGCCATTTTGGTCCACCAAAGGAAATAGTATCGAACCGTGGAACCCATTTTTTGAACAAGGTAATTAAAAGCCTGACTGAAGCATGGAAAATTAAGCATAATAAGACAAGCCCCTATAATCCGCAAGAAAATGGACAAGTTGAAAGTACCAATAAGCAGTTGGTGGGTATCCTATCCAAGATAGTCTCCGAAAAGAAGCAGGACTGGGATACAAAATTATATGTGTCAGTTTGGGCGTATAACATGACATTTAAGCGAGCCACTGGCCACACCCCATTCAAATTAGTTTATGGGGAGGAGTGTGTCTTGCCCTTAGAAATTGAGTTGTCGACCATAAGATTCGCAATCAATCATTCTTTGGGTGATGAAGATGCCCTATTTGAGCAGTTTACGACTATAGCCCACTTGGATGAACTTAAATTGCAGAGTCTGTTGCACCAGGAGGTGGGTAAACGTCAGATGAAGTGGTTGTATGATCTAAAAACAAAGAAATATACCTTTAGTAGTTCTATACTATGATGTGCGTACGGAGCTATTTCCAGGAAAGCTGGAACCTAGATGGGATGGCCCTTACAAGATAGTTCGATTAGGTAAGAATGAGTCCACGGCTTTATTAGCTGATCTACAAGGAGTAGAATTTAAGAATAAGGTTAATCTTAATAAGATTAAACCTTATTATTTTTGAATAGGCTAACACGCTAAATGCATTGCAGATCTATATGTTGGGGTTGATTTGAGACTTGCAGGAGAGCTTAAACTAGTTGATGGGGTGGCTAATCCCTTATTTGGAGCACCCATATCTCGAGCAAAGATATCATCAGAGGAAGCTTATTTGGTGGAGCAAGGGATACAAAGTGATTGAGCAAGAAGACGGTACCTTTGTGTGGGAGATCAAAGTTTTCTGCCATCACTGTTTACAAATTTTGACAAGCATCCCTGTTGAGTTTAATGAAGAAGGTGGAATGGAGCCATCAATTCATCATCTAAATATGTTGAATTTTGACTATCATAATTACGAATAGGGGGGTTCTTGATGGCTGGCTGTGTAAACTTGTTATGGACATACACGTTATACTTTGATGGAGCGTCTCGGGGGCCTAATAAAAAAGGGAGTATTGGAGTAGTGATCTGAGATCCCTGACATAGGGTTGTAATGAAATTAGTTGTTTATCTCGAGGTAGGATTCATTAACCACATGGCAGAGTATAAAGCCTTGATTATGGGACTGAATATTGCCAAGATAGGTGGTATTCGACGGTTGTTGGTAAAGGGGGATTACCAGCTGATCTTAAATCAACTTAATGGGACATATACAGTTTGGAATTCCATCCTTTGTATGTATCATTGCACTGCTATAACCCTACTTGATGAATTTGGGAGCGTATCTCTTCAGCTCATTCCATGTTATTGGAATCTAGAGGGAGCCTTTGCTGCAAAGGAGCTTCTTGTGGCCATTCCAAGTGTTTTCGTCCCCTTTTCGAGTCTTTTCCCTTAAGCAATTAATGATATATATGCATGTAAGGGTTACTTTCTTTTGTTTGTTGGGGACCTGCACTCGAGGCATGAAGTCCTAGGTTTAGGCTCTGTATGTCTGGGGGAGGTCTGAGTAGTCATTGCCTCCTACAAAGGCATTGTCAAGCATTGAACGACTTGTTTTAGAAGGCAATTCTAGTGACCTTGTTTTGCTGACCTACTAGGCGGCCATTCTAGGAGTTCCTATTAGTTGTGAGGTAATTAGAGAAGCCTACTAAAATAATGATGGAAAGAGGAAAAACCCTAAATATTTGAAAGACAATATATGAATATATGGAGGTGTGTAAAAAGGGTTTCTAACCCCTCTAAAATATAGAAAAGGAAAGACAACAAAATTTTTGAGCAGTTGATCATCGCCTTGCGAAGGCCTGGTAGGTTCTTGGGGACAAGACAAGACCTGGGGCCAATGCCTTGTCTTCCGAGGGGTGGTATCTAGCTGAACAACAAAGAATACAAGAAGATTGGAGCGACAATAAAAGTGAGCATTCCAAAAGGATTCAGTGTCGCCTTGTGAGGGCTTGGTAGGTTCTTGGGTATCGAGACAAGACCTGAGGCCGATGTCGTGTTCTCCTTAGATCACTACGCTCAGCTCTCTCCTTTTTACACACCCGAGTATGGAAAATACGAGGTTAGAAGACCCAATGTACTAAAAGAAACTATTTCTTGATTAGGCTATAGGAGTTCTCGCCTAGTAGAAGCTCCTAGTTGAGTTGTTCTTAGTTAGGTATGTAGTTTAGACCACCACTTAGGACGACCTCTTTGATAGTTCTTTTTAGCTTGGCTCTGTTGCAGTAGTTGGTTAGTGACTATCTTTAGACTTTCTATCAGATTATGCTAGGCCTACTCCTCGTGGAATCATGCCTTGGTTTTGACAGGGAGTAGGGCAAGAGCTGTGATGTGTTTTGTTGTGCATCTATTTTGTATTAGCTTGATGCTTCCTTTGGTTGTTTTTGTGTAGTTTTGTCCATGGGATTCGAGGGCTGAGTCATCCTATCCCGTGGTCACTAATGGTGGATGATTTTTGATACCGAGAAGTGCTTAAAAATAACCAAAAATTTTGAATTTCAGGGGAAAAATAGACTTTGTCGAAGGTGGCGGTTGCAATCAGTACGATTTTAAGCGAAAATGCTCGAAAGTGCTTACAAGATCCACTAGACGACAGTTGGTGAATTTTCATAAATTTTTTGGCATGCCAGATGAGACCTTGGGAGATGCTTGGTAGTGGAGGACTTCCAGATGGATGCCCAGGATTTTTCAGACCGCAAATCGGACGTCGGACAAGGAACAGGGAGTGCCCCGGAGGCCAAGACCTAAAAGGGCAAGTGGAAATAGGCTTTAGGGGGCTCCCTTTGGGAGCCCAACTAAAAATCAAAATCGTGGGGGGGGGGCATCCGTTTTTTCAGGTGTGAGCTAGAAAGAGGGCGCCATCAACCCACGATTGATGGAGGGGGCTATGGCAATTACAAACAACCCCCCCAACTGATCTCATGCCCGAGATGCATCCTATCTTTGCTCCTCATCTCTTGTCTCCGGTCCTCGAATTGTTGCCTGGTTGTGGAGATGCAATTTCAATCTTTCTCTCTCCTGTATAGAGGCACTTCATGTGGCAAGAATCAAGAAGAGAATCGTGAGATGGATGCTTGTTCGAGAGGCACCGGATTGTTCCAAGAGGCTGAGGAGGCTGAAAGCTGAAGATCTATGCTTAAATCCATGGCTGGTTGGTCGATACACATTCCCAATTAAATATTCAAAAAACCCGAAACACACAAAAAGGCGGTATGCTCTATTTTATGAAAGAATTTTGCTTGTTTTTGATCGTTCATAGTCTAAATGGTGTGGACATAAGCTGAAATTTTATTTGAATGTTCCTTCATTATGTTTGAGGGCTCCAATCACTGTTATGCAAAACCTGTATTGATTTACAACAATGATAAATTTTTAAAACTAAAAAAAAACACTAATTTTGATGGAAATTGATAGTTTCTTTGATTTTGAGTGGAAAAAATGAGTGCACATGGGGTGAAATAAGAAAAAATGCTAAGTTTCAGTTCCAATGAACAGTCATAAGAAAAAACCAAAAAATACCTATTTTTTATTAGAAATAAATAGAAAAAATAGAGAAACATGCTATCTCTCCCAGCTTTCAGTCTTGTTGTCAGCAATTTGGCATTGATTTCCTACGCCCATGGTATTACAGGATTCTCCTTCTTCTTCTTCTCCCCTCTCTCTCTCTCCCTCTTCTTCTTCTCTTCTTCTCCTCTCTCTCTCCCCCTCTTCTTCCCTACAGCGGCCTGGCCCCTCTTCTAAGTCTTCATATATCCTTTTCATTATGATTGAGGGGGGGGGGGGAGAGAGAGAAGTGGCACACGTGTGCCCTCCCCCCATCGATTTCATCACCACCTCATGGTGATTGTCATCTCTCCGCTCACCATCTTCGTATGTAGTCTCCGCCATCATCATCGACAGCTTCCTCCCCCTCGACGTCCACGTCGACTGCAGCTGCCCCTCCCTCGTCATCATCATGCCTCTATTTCTCTTTAGGATAGGTCATGGAAGATCTATCGTGGTTGCTTGGTTTTGACCAGAGGTTCTAGAGTTGGTTCTCATTACCCAGTGCATATCTCTCATGTGGGAGATTCTATGGTTGTAGTTATTTGGATACCATATGCATTGTTATGGCGTTATTGCCTAGGCCATTTGCACCACAGAGAGATGGAGATCTTGTCTCATTCAGATTCATCGCTATCTTCTATGTCACATGCAGATCTTGATGCTTGCCCTGTTTGTTCTTATGGTCCTTCCAGAGCCCCTTTGTCTCATTGCGATCATGAGAGACATGATCCTATAGATCTTGTCCATTGTACACTATATAGACCTATGCCTTCCTAGTCACTTGGTGGAGCATCGTACTTTATGACCTTTGTGGATCCTGCTACCCACTGTGTTTGGGCTTTTCCCTTGGTACAAATTGAGGATGCTTGACAGGTTTATGGATTCTGTTGGTTGTAGGTCTAGGTGCTTGTAGATGGATTATGAAGAAGAAGAAGAAGAGGGAGAGAGAGAGGAAAGAAGAAGAAGAAGAAGAAGAAGAAGAAGAAGAAGAAGAAGAAGAAAAAGAAGAGGGAGAGAGAGAGAGAAGAAGAAGAAGAAGAAGAAGAAGAAGAAGAAGAAGAAGAAGAAGAAGAAGAAGAAGAAGAAGAAGAAGAAGAAGAAGAAGAGGGAGAGAGAGAGAGGAGAAGAAGAGGAGAAGAAGGGAAGAAGAAGAGGGAGAGAGAGAGGGGAGAAGAAGAGGAGGAGAGGAAGAAGAAGAAGAGGGAGAGAGAGAGGAGGAGAAGAAGAAGAGGGAGAGAGAGAGAGGAGAAGAAGAGGAGGAGAAGAAGAAGAGGAAGAAGAAGAAGAGAGAGAGAGAGAGAGAGAAAAGAACGAAAGAAAGAAAGTTATATTAATGTCTTCTAAAGACCAAAACTGGCCTATGAGACAAACTGTGATACAACTGATGAGGTCCAGCTATCCAAAATAAAAGTGCTGAATGAAAAGCTAAAAACTGGAAACTGAAAATACGGTGCTGTGAGTGTGATAAGTGTCATGTATGTGTATGTGCGTATGTAGCTCTGGTACTCCAGATAATGGCTACAAAAGGGGAACAAATGTCGGCTGTGATAGGGGAACAACTGTCGGCTGTGATAAAGTGGTGCGATATGTATATGTGACAGATGCAGGGAGAGAGGGAGAGACTCTCTGAAGGAACCCGTTCCTCTTCCCCTCCTTAGAGGGCGACCACACGTGTTGCTCTTCTCTCCATCTCCACCGAGTTTAACACCCCATCTCCCCATGAGTTAACACTCCATCTTCCCATGAGCTCAACCCCCATCTCCCTGCCAATTTAACCCCATCACAATCGAAAGGAGTCGCCTTGGCACACCATTTCTCTGATGAGAGAAAGAGAGAGAGAGATTCATGAGCTGAAGGCATGGCCCCAAAGTGGAGGGAGACACACATCAATAGTAATCTCATATCCAACAATGGAGCCACTGGCCAAGTCATTTTTGCAAATACAAACGCAACATCGGGTATGGACAATTCATATCCGAATATCCAGGTACTAATTACCATCTTCGCTATTCATTGAGGCATAGGCATGCACATGAACTCATTTAAGCAAATAGCTTAAATTTATTTTTCGATAGTTAACAAACTCATAGGGGATCATAGGTTAATTCTTTTTGTAACCATAGATGACCTTGCATAGATTTATGCATATGGTGCATTGGGGTTTGCACAAACCCATGTACTCAAATACTTTGCATCCTAGTGCTACGCAACGAAGTCATACGTGGCATAAAGAACATAAAGGGTTCTTAAGGGTTATGCACATATACAATGCATGCACGGGAAAGATTATATGAAACATGCATTGATGGTACACAAATTGACCTTGCATTAAAGTCTTGCATCCATCCTATGAAGGTTTCGCATTGAGTAATAGTTAAAGAGTTGTCTTGTGCTGGCAAACCATGAATTGAGCACAACTCACGCGATAATTCAGGGATTACTTTGCATTAGAAGATAGCCTTGCATTGTTACAAATTTGTCTCACATTCTTTAGGGGAAAGGAAGATAAAGTCAATTAAAATTCTACATAGTATTTCTCTTTGATCCCAAGGGGGAGAGCGAGTACGTGATGGGAAGGTTATCGCGACTATTCCTGCAATGTTTGGAAAAGGATACCATTGTTTTTTTAAATTGATCAAATAACGTCCTAAATGATTTTGCATTATACTGATTGTTGGGATGTGATTTGGAAGATTATTCTAAGTGCTTATATTTGATGGTAAATGCATGGCAGGGGTCTGTAATGACAAGTTGCCATGGGAATAAATGAATGTTTTCCTGGAAGATGATATTAGGGCTGATTGCCTTGATTGTGCTTGATTCTTAATTGGATTAATTAAGGACATTTTGTACGGGTGAATCATCTCCAAGATCGCACTGCGGATTACCCCAAGAGGGCACTGCTTAATTCATGGGCCGAAGATCGAGTGGTAAAAAAGCCAACCACGGAAGTTGTGTCTCACTCCTAGGTTGCTTGGGTTCAGTGGAGCTCTCAACACCCCTTGCCAAGTTCGAAAATGGAATTGTAGACTGACGTGAGCCCAATATCTGGGGCGTTGGAAGATCATATTCTAGATAAATGATAGAAATTATGATGCCATGTGATTTGGACCGGGTACTTCTATTGGACAGAATGGAATATATATAATTTCTCCTATATGGGTAGGAATGGATAGGAGACAAAGATTAACTTGAAGATAAGTTAAGAAACTTGTTTGTCAAAAGGGTTGCTTGTTTTGTTTTCGTGTCAGTGCTGTAAATTATGCTAACAAACCGTGTTCCCTAAAAGGCCTTATTAAGGAAGCTGCTTTTGAATGTCATACATAAATGTGATATGACCTAATCAGAAAACTAAAGCTATCAAGGGAAGCAGGTGGGCAGAACCCTGACGGGTCTGTCCTATGGTAGGGTGGTCTTGGCCCCCTTGGGCATCCTCAAGGTTAAGTTAGAACCCGATTCATGCTATT
The DNA here is from genome assembly GCF_053477565.2 of Lygodium microphyllum. Lineage (NCBI taxonomy): Eukaryota > Viridiplantae > Streptophyta > Polypodiopsida > Schizaeales > Lygodiaceae > Lygodium > Lygodium microphyllum. The sequence continues at coordinate 70,779,563 of NC_141158.1, forward strand.
TTAGGGGACTAGGATGGGACTATGCCCTACAGATAGAGAGGTTGAGCGGTGCATCCCTCTTGTTTCCCATTCTCTTTGAACCAACTGCAATATGGATCTGCTTCGGATTGGGTATCTCTACATAAAGTAGGATGTCTAAAACCGAGACCTTGACCACTAGAAACCTAGATTTTAGGTCGATCCTAGTGGGTTTGGCCCCAAACGTTCCATTGCGAGGTGAACTTGGAAAACCCTATGCAACAAACCCTATGACATTCCATGGGAGTGCTGGGCAGCATCACTTAGATTCGTCTCTCGATGGACCGCTAAAAACATGCTCGGACAGGCAGGCACGTTACAAGACCGATCAGATGGCATAAGCAAAAAGTACATGCCATAAGTACATCAAAGATGGAGATCCAAATGATATGCAAAGCGAGATCAAGCTCAACCAATGATCTAAGAGCCAATGTAAGCTCTATGTCGATTCTCAAGAGTCACTACATCAATGTATACAATCAAGACATAACCCGAATCCAATAGGCATATGCAAACATAAGCAAATGAGCTTCAGCCCTGAATATTCCAATAGCAAATAAATTGTCAAAACTAAGCAAACAGTGGCTCAATCCAAGCTCAAAACCACATGCAAACCATAGGCATACTTTCCATATGTATAGGCACCAACCGGGCATAATCGAGCATCAAATGACCATGTAGCATAAGCATAATATGTAATACAGGGGATTGCCCTATTTTGGGTTGCATGTGGATTGTGTAAAATAGTCAATGGTCGAGAAAATTCAGCCTCAAAATCATCTCACATCATAGGCACACATTTCCCTAGCATTCAGGACCAACAATTGGGCAACCAAGGTCAATGTCAAAGTGGTGCAGACATAAAATGCTAATGTAGCACTGTTGTGGGCTGCCTGTAAGCTATGTATAATAGTCCCAAACTTGAAGTAAATTACATCAATGCTCAATGTCAAGGCTCGGGATCAAATGCCAAGCATAGACCAAGTATATAGTGCCCAAATGAGACTGCCAATGATTGGGATGAGTTGTCTCGGGCCTCCAAAAACTGGCGCAAATTCATGTTGACTATATGGGGTTGCTGCTCACATTTTTGTGATGGTCAGGGTGGTAGGAAGCTCAAGGGGGTGCTAAAGAAGGCACACAACAAGCCTAAGGTGCCCCACAAAGGCATATGCCAAGATATGGAGACAGCAAGATACAATGCTACTATCCCCTTCTTCTTCTTAGACCTGTAGACGCCCAAGGGGGCCAAGAAGGTGCTCAGGAAGTCAAGGAGTGATGGGACCTAGAGAGAGTCAGCCATGGTTGTTGGGAAGGAGACCCAATGAGTGTAGGGATTTGATAGGAAGCTGAAGATGCCACGAACCAAGTTGGAATGCTCAAGCAACCATGCTCTAATACCAATTGAAAGGTGAGAAGGATCGAAGCTTGCTTGGAAGAGCTATGGTGGGAGAGCAAGAGCAAGAAAAAGAGAGAGAGCAAATGGGAACTCCAATAGTCACAATGTGTGACCAGGCCTTCCTTTATTCAAACTATCACTAAAAGAATAAAGAATAAAGTGACAGTGACGGGTGCGCCACCTGTAGCGTGTAGTGGCGGGTATTGTCAGTGTAGTAATACATGGGCGGCTAGGTAGAGGCACCTTTACCCCCAACATTAGATTCCATTGATAAGGACAATAGAGACTGCTCTCTCATTGGGTCACTCCATTGTTGGAATCCTCTTGTAGAGACTTCTCACATGAGTGACATAGTCTCGGATTTCCTCCTTGTCTTTTTGACTGACATTCATTAACCTAACAATGAGGTTTTCTAAGTATCCGTCTTCAAAAAATCTCTTAATGAAAAGATCCTTTAGGCTATTGAAGTTGTTGCACTCGGTGTTGTCTAGGCTAATAAAACAAGTTTGTCCCTTGTCCCCTAGTAGGCAAAATCCAAAAGCTTGAGTACACTGAGCACGTGGTCCATGAGGTTGTTTGCCTCATACACCTACTCAAACTACTCAATGAAATTGTAAGGGTTATTACCTGTCCGATATTGAAAATCAGAGTGGAAGGCATGAGAGAGTGTGCACAAGAGGGAGAGAGAGAGCTCAAGTACAAGAACAATTTCTTGTTTAGTCAGTTGCTCAAAGTACAACTAGTACACTCTCCTCTACCTTGAGTGTGTACTTTAGGTTGTTTATATAGCCACTAGAGGAGTTAGGGTTAGGGTTTCCCTTGTCCTCCAACCTTTTACACCTAGCTACCCTTATCCTATCTTGTGTAAGAAGAGTTTCTATGCTTACCTTTCAACATCCGATACTTCTCAAGTTGCTTTGCAACTATAGGTATCTTGGTTTGGCTTCTAGTGTTTGGGGTGATTCCTAGTCTAGCTAGCAACAAAGTTGCTAGGGCTACTCTTCTTTGCTTTGCAGTAGTGTTATCTAACAATCACTTCTAAGAAGCCCACTCAATGTAAGATCAGCCTCTAATGCTCTCTCCCTTTGACATTTTTTGTTGCTCTATTTTTGCCTGCGATGGTTATTGGACCTCATTGAGCTCTATCTCCTAGCGTACCCTTTGAGCATGTTGCTCTTGGTTGTAGCTGGCTAAGCATTGTAGGTAAACTTTTCCTAGCCTCCTCTCCTGCTCAATATCAGCTATGATTTCATCTATGGATCTCCGGTGGTGTGCTATTTAATTTGACGGTTATATGGTGATATGAGATATTGTATGTTGACTGGAAAATCTACTAGGTCAAGGTCTTGGTTGTTTGTGCTCATGCTAACACCTGCCTTGTTGGTGGTCTCTTGAACCACTAAGATGTCAACGAGATTGATTAGGTCACGTTTCTAATTGTGGTTCATTCGTTTCTTCTCTTGATTATCGAGTGGTTTGAGGCTATTCACCTCTTAGTGTTGGATTTCTTGGTTTGTTTCCATGGTCCCAAGGTTTAGCAAGTCCTACTGATGGGTTCATTTCTTAGCTTAATTTCCCTTTAGTGTGTTCCTTGTTAATGAAATCACTTTGTAGGTTTCCGCTTACTCACACTCTTGGATGGTGCAATGCAATGTGAGCTGTGTACAATCAAGCTTTCAATTTTTCTCATGCACCCAAGTGTCTACAATGTGATGTGCAATCTTCAATGAAATCATTCACACACACATCATGCTAGTTAGTTTTGTATGGTTGTAGCCCTTTTATATGAGTTGCAATCACACATGTGGCAATCAATTTTGATCCTCTACGGGTTCTTGATTGGGTGGTCCACCCAAGCAGTCAAATATTGCCTCTATTGGAAAGTAAATTGCAAGGGATCGGCTGATTTGGTCAATTCTTGGGTTGTCAGGGTAAATTTCAGTGTTGGTCAACTCTATGGTCACACTTGCAGGTCTGGGATCCACCAACTAAGGTCACACGATGTAATTGGTTCACATCCTTTGGTATGTTTGGGGGGGTCTAGATGGTCCCTAAAAATATGTTGTGGTTTAGGTGGTTTGCAAAATTGGATACCCAAAGTATAGGTCTTTGTCCATACCCGAGTCCCAAACTCATCCATCTGGGTGGTGAATTTGGCATGTTTGAGTGGCCGAGGCCACTCAAACAACATGGGTGCCTATCTGAGTCCGAGAAGTTATGTCCGAATGGACAATTTAGTAATCTAAGGTTGTCCACATGGGCTATCCAAGTGGATCAACTTGGCTCTCCATGTGGGGACTGTCTGAGTCCAAGAAGATGTGTCCGAGTGGACAAAAGTGACTCGATCATTTGAGGGGCCGGTCAGACCATCTAAGGCTTGGGGAACCATCCCTATCGAGTGGTGGAAAAAACACACTAAATGATACAAATCGATGATGAATGATGCACTAAATCACATATGCACCTAGTCCTGGGGGGTCCACTAGGGTTTACCATATGGTACCATGTGAGTGTAAGGGAGAAGGTAAGGTCCCATAAATAGGGGGTAGATAAGGGGTATTTTCATATATTTCTTGCATGCAGGTGACGTCTCCTTATTACTACTAGTGAATCCCCCATGCACCTAGTTATGATCTTGTCCTTATTATTAAACTAGCAAAGGAAGGTTCTGAGCATACCTCAAAACACTAAGAGTGATGATATAATAGATTTCTACTACTATTGCTCTCTTGACTTGTTGCTCTCTAGTGACCTACTACTCTCTCTCTCTCTCAATCTCTCACAAGCTCAAATGCGCTCTTCTCTCCCTTTTCTCTTCTTATAATACTCTCTCTTTCTTCCCTTACTTTCTATTTTCCTTCTAAGGTATTCAAAATCTCTTTTCTTTTCTTTCCGTACTTCCCTACTTCTTGATTGTTAAAAAAACTAATCTTTTCTTTCATTTTCATTATTTTTCCAACCTTAATGCATCCTACTAATGAAAAAAATCCTACCATTGATCTAACTAATGTTTCTCAATCTTCCAAAACCTAAGCTATTGGGTAAAGGAGATTAAACACCTTTTGACTCCCTCACTTCCTACCTAAACCAAGCACCTTTTCTTTGGAGATGAACTCCTACTCCATTGCTTGATTTGGAGCATGTAAGCACTCAAGCTTGAATCCTTTGGTCTTGGCAACGAAAGCAAAATGTCATCATTATCACTAGAAACTGCCAAGAACCTATGGACCACTTATCAAAGTTAAGCATTCCAAGTGAGTGGCAATGGCTACCTCTCACATAGCCGTGCATACTCTCACATAAGGATGTAGTGAGCTTACCATTGAATCCGGTCATTGTGGTCCTCTTTCTCAAATCCTTTGATGGCTCCACGATTCAAGGTGTTAGCTCAAGCAAGCTCCATCTCCATGCTCCAAAGTGAGAAAAGCTTGATAATTGATGTCATTAGACATATTTTCTACCTCACTCATGACCCATTACTTCTTGATGGCCATGCTTCATTAGAGTAATTCCTATTTCAACAAATGGTTCATTCCAAGGCTAAGTGATATGAAATCTCATCTTTTCTCTACTTCATCTATTGTTCAGAATGAATCTTTATTACATGAGGTGAAGCAAAGTGATATACATAAACATTCTATTACAATCACACAATGGCTAACATCAACGTGCTTGAAACTCTAGACCCTGCGGCCACAACTATCCTAATGATATCCCTAGTATCGTACCCTATTAGTCCAAACTGAGCCAATTAAACACCAAGATGCCCCAAAATAGATTGCTTAGACTTGCCTTTGATAATGTTCAATTTGAGATGCTAGAGAAATATATAATGACATCATGTAAGCTAGTTGATACACCATTGGATCAAAAGATAAAGATGATGGATGATAGACAATATGTGGAGGATGTTGCTATTTCAGAAACATGGTTGGTAGCCTAATCTACCTAACCATAACAAGGCTGGGACTTGAGTTGTTCAATGGGAGTGATAAGCTAGTTCATGTAGAAGCTATGCAAGTTACATTTGCATATAGTAAGAGTAAAGTCTTGAGATATGTCAAGAAGAGAGTTAAGTTTGGATTGTTCTATGAGAAAGGGATTAAGCCTACATTGATCAGATATAGAGATGCAAACTGGGCAAGAAGTATCATGGATAGAATATCTACTAATGGTTATGCTTTTTCATGTGCATGTATTAAAATAATTCAATATCTATGTAGCCCATGCAAACTAATGATATACCCTATTCTCAAGCTTCCAAAGGCCCTTCTTTTGGCCCAAAAAATCTTTGTTCAATTTACTATACTAGTATAATAAGAAAATATAAAATCATCCACAAAATTTCTCTATTCGGGATAGGCAAGAGCAATAATTTCCCACAGATTCAAGGTGGATTAGAGTATTCTTCTCATGGACACTAATAAATAGCCTTTTTCCTTGATATATAATAGTCCATTATAGTCCACAAGATTCCACATCCCATAAGTTTTCATATGTTGGACATAGTATCACCTAACAATGTGCTTCTGGAGCACTCTTGGATCCCTTTACATCAACCCTAGCTTTTCTCATATCAAGTGTATGAATAACTTGGATCCCAATCTCCTCATCCATACGTTGATAAAGCACATCAAGTGGTTCAACCACTTTTTCTTTCTCGTTTTATGATACATTTTCTACACTTGTAGAAGTGTTATTTGCTGCCAACCTACCACTCTATGGTCTTTCAATAGACCTACTAGAAAAAGACTCTTCTAGTTCGCTCAACATCTATGCTATGAACCCACATTTTCTATAACCACCTTTTCTTTTATGTCATCTGCAATAACAATTTATTTTTCAACAATATACAAACTACTCATCAAATACCACATCTTTGCTTAGGCGTATCTTGTATTTAACTAGATTATAACATATAACCATTTTGCTTAAGAGAATAGCCAATACATATACACTTTTTAGCTTTTAGGTCCAACTTATTTCATACCTCATCAAGCACATGCAATCAAATTATAGCACCTATAACCCTTTTCCTCAAGGAAATTTTTTAGATACACACTTTTTAGCTTTTGGGTCTGAGTTATCTCTTAGCTCATCAACACATGTACATATGCAATGCATCCAAACACTTTAACATGTGAAAGATTTGATTTCTTGCTAAGAAAATTCTCAGCTCGTATCAAATCATGCACTACAACAACGGGAGTCATGTTCATAATATATATATCTATAGAGACAGCTTTAACCCATTAATAATAAAGCGTGTTCTTTTTAACCCATTAAGGCTTGTCTTATTTTTGGAATATGTTTTTTCTTTCTTTTGGAAACACCATTTTGTTGTGGAATATACTTTCATGTAAAATGTGTCTCAATTTCATGTTGTTTCAAGAAATTATTGAATTTATTAGAGAGATCCTCTCCCCCTCTATTTGACCTCAAGCACATAATTGGTATACTTGTTTGTTTCTCAATCAGGATTTTAAATTCGAGAAAGTGAGAGAAGATCTCACATTTCTTGTTCATTAAGTACACACAAGTACCTTCCTTTTATGATCATCAATCCTAAAGATTACATAATATTTATATCAAGCTATTGATGTAGTATTTGTAGGACTACACACACCTACATGCACAATATCTAGTAAATACATGCTTGCACGTTTATTGTGAGAAAACACATAACTTACCTACTTTTCAAATTAACATGCTTCACAAAATTTCTACATACTAGCTACTTTGAACTTAGGGAAGCCTACACAATTTCACATAACTCCATATTCTTCAACCCCTAAATATTTACATGGCCAATAGTTTATGATAAATGTCAATATTAACTACAACTCCTATACTTTGTGTGAACATAAGAACCTTTATTACAAGTGTTTTTATCTCTATGATTGCACCGTGAAAAAGATGTTGGTCTTTCAACTTGGATTTTTTAACCATTTAGATCAAAGGATAGCCTTGAAGATAAGTAAGCCACCACTACATCAGGACTAGAAATCACTTAATTCACAAGCCACATACACATTACTTAAAACACCTCCTAGCTCAAAAGTTGAGTAAAGGGGACCTTTTTAAAATCCAACTTTAATCAACTATCTACTAGAATTTATTTTCAAGTTAATAAGATTATTTATATTGCAAAAATTAATAATCGCTAAGTTCACATCATTTTTATCCATAAAGCCTACTAGAATTTATGCTCTAATATCATATGAGATATACTCAGCCTAAAAATCATAGGAAGGGTATTTTGGTAGTCCTCTAGGGAGCTAATCCTAACTATCATTTGTGTTTAGTCTTTACGTGTGTGAACACTATTTAAATAGGAAAGTGTTTCAATTAAACTTTTAATTACTTGGAAAATAAGAAAAAAAAACTTAACAATTTACTAGTTCCATTTCACTAAAATGCAAAAAAAAAAAAATTGAGACACACATAATTCATCAATAAATTACTTTTTAAATATAATCTTTAAGCTAATGCTATAATAATAATACTTTTATTTGACTATTTTAATGGTAGTTTAAACAAAAACTTCTATTAAGAGTCTAATAATTTCAAAAATAAATTTTATATTTTAAAATAAATTTATAAATTTAAATCTATAATTTTTTTTTTGAGATTTTTATTTTAATTTAACAAATATCTTAAAAAAATTTAAGTTTTAACATCTTATCTCATTTTATTATAATGCATTTTATTTGATTATGATTTCTTTTAATTTTTAATTGGTTAATTATATCTTATCCGATTTGAGTAAGCTAAATTTTAATTTTTAACTCTAAATTATTAGTTTTCAATAACTTTTAATATATTTTACCACTACATTTTAGTAATTTAAAAGATTTAACAATAATGATAAATTGATATAGGAGATAAGTCCAATTGTATTTAAGTAAAATTTTAAGTTTAATTTTTGAATGATAATATTTATTTAAGAATTTTAAAAAATAAAATAATAAACTCGTGTGGTATTGATGGCCCCATTTTTTCACATTAGGGGTTCAAGATAGTCCATTCATATGAATGTGCTTACATGGGGTCATTGTAGTTGAGAAATGAAATTAAAATGGCAATGCTCCTAAGAAGGAGTTTAAGCTTCATCAATATGGTGGAGGTATAATATTTTATTACTTATTGTTGATAAATAATTGAAATAATATCCGAATTCTTAGGAAAAGTATATCAAAAAGTTTAAAAATTTTACTTTGTATTTTAAAATTAGATTTTAATTAGCTTTAATAATTAAAAATCCTTCAAAATTAATATAATAATTGATACCTTATTTTTCTAGCATTTTTATCTTTTAAATTTTTTTAAAATATAGCTAAAATAATGTCAAAATAATGACAATTTTTAGTTGAAATTAATCAAAATTTTTGGTTTTATGAAATTTTAGTTAAGAAAATTAGTTTAAATTTTTGATATTTTTATTATGAATTTATTTTTTAAAAATTATTTAGTATCTAAAATATTTATTAATTAGTGATAATTATTTTTTCTAAGAGTTCATATGCACGAAATAGAAATATGATCAATAGAGTGCATTCACATGCAATAAATTACTTGGTTGATTTTTGTGAGTTGAGAAACTAGAAATAAGATGTGTTTACATACACAAAAGAATAATATACACTCAAATGCATGATATAAAATTCATGATTGTTAAATTATGGAAATTTTCTATTTTTTGATTTCTCAAAATTATCTTGAAAAGATTGATTGATAGAAAAATCAGTAGTTGATTATGATTACCTTTAAATATGATAAGGTTATACTAATTAAGTCCATGTCTTAAGTATTCGAATGGGAATGAGGCATGTTGCCATCCCCAGGGCCACCTCGGTTACTCTTCACCTAGAGTATTGTACACTGCCTAATGTGAATGATCACTACTACCAGCTATGTCATAATCTTCCACATAGAAAGGTTCACCCTTATGGTAGGCAAGAACTAACGGGGCTCTGGTTCATACCCTTATGGTAGGCGAGAACTAGCAAGGCTCTAGTTTGAGTTTGTAATCTCTGTCTCAGACCTAGGATAGGATTGGGAATCTATACGAGGCCAACATGGTTTAGCATTGGAAGGAGAGACAGGGCAATGATGGTAATCCAATTTTGGGTTAGTTCGCTCTTGAAGCGATTGTATATATGAGAATAAAAATCAAGAATAGTTTTTTTCCAAATGGATTGCTTAGTGCTTGTAATTTAAGGGCATGAAAAGGAACCAAGTGCAAACATTAATTAAGGAAGTTATTTTTGTATATAATAATAGTGTGGTAGCATGCCTTATTGTTGGGTGGGCCTAGTTAGCCCTATCATAGCCGATCTAGAGTAGGAGAGAAGGTTGGCAAGGAAAGCACTGCTAAGCATAGCCGCCTATCACCAAGAGCAACAAGCTCAAAAGCTGAGGCAAGACATAGAAATGAGTGAAGTCCAACACGTTTTAGCGCTTGCCAAACCGAGATAAGACAATACCAAATGATGAGAGGGAGAGAGTACTAGAAGCCCACCTTACACTAAGCGAGCTTCTCACCAAGTGACTCTAAGACAACATGGTTGCAGAACAGAGAGGAGCAACCCTAGAAACTTTGTTGCCTAGTAGGACTAGGAATCACCCTGAATTCAAGGAGCCAGACCAAGACACCTATGGTTGCTAAGCAACTCGACAAGTATCAGCCCAAAAATGACCCGTATAGCTTTGTGGAACTGTTTGAGTAAGTATGTGAGGCTAACGGCCTCACGAACCTTACTCAACACGCACAAGATTTTGGACTTTGCCTAGGAGATAAAGGATGAACGTGGTACACTAGTCTAGACAATGCCGAGAATGCAATGAATTCAATAACCTCAAGAGTCTCTTCATCAAGAGATTCTTTGAGGCAAGATACTCTAACAATCTCATCATCAAGTTGATGAATATTAGTCAAAAGGACAAGAAGGATATTTGAGACTATGTCACCCACATCTAGAGTCCCTTTAAGAGAATCCCAACCCACAAAGTGACCTAGTGAATGAGCAATCTCCACTATGTTCATAAGTGGGATCCAAAGCAAAGAGCTTTACAAGGCCTTGGTGAGCAAACTCAACCTTGCAAAGGGATGTGCTAATAACTAGGGTCTTCAAAGAAGCCATATGAGTGGATGACCTACTCAAGGAGAGGAGCTCAACACCCATAACCCAAGTCTCTAGAACCTCAAAAAGGGTTATGACATTGGTGAAAGATCTAACTAGAGCACCCAAGACAAGGGAAAGAGTGTCTGAGTCAAAAGTTGGCAGACATGAAGCTAGAGTTGGCTAGGCATTAAGAGATAATGAGAAGGCCCACATGACCTCATGTGTACTGTGTGTATTGCAGAGGAAACCATGTTCAGGCCAAGTGTATGGATCCTAGATCTAGTCCCTGTGCCAATCACAATAGGTTTGACCATGATGCACTACATTGCCAACTTCTGATTTACCATACTCATAGCCATACAATTAGCCTTACTACCTAGGGAATAGACTACAACCTTTCGGGAGGGGAGGTCCACTAGCCCTCCCAGCACCCAACAATTCAAAGCCAGCCATCCCTAGGATGGACATCAACCCCATAGGAATACCTAAACCACCTAGATCCATCGTGACCCATCCAGCAAGTCATGCTCAGATACATCACTAGAGGAGCCGAATGAGGACGAAGCATACATAAACCCTTATGTCTCGTACAATGAAGAGGAAAATCTTATCTTGGTGGATTTTAGACCAGTGCCGGTAATGGTGTTGGGTAGGGGAAGAGGTAGAGGTCTACGAGGACAAAACCAAGAATACATCGCATGCTAGACTTGCAGTCACCCAATATACACCTCATCATGACGCCTCGAAAGGGAGCAAGCCAATCAAGAGAAGGCCGGCCTAAGATGCCATGCGTGTGGGATCACACACTTGTATGCCGAGTGCCCTAGGTGGAAACCTTCCACTAGTTCGATATTGTGCCATCTGTACCATTGGAACTTTTCGGAGTTGAAACACTTGATGGAAAAACCATGCTAATTCTACTAAATGTCATGACCCAAGCATGTCAAGCAAAGTAGGCTGATATTTCATTACTCAAACCTAGCAACCTCGACGCAGCTTCAATAGGAAAGAAAAGCGGTAGAAGAATGAAAAATAGGACTGAGACAATGATTACGCTTAAGATAGAAAATGCCACCATGTCACCAAAGGGGAAGCAAGTCACAAACATAGAAGTAGAGACATCTGCTCTTAAGACAACAGAAAAGGGAAGTGCCAAGGTTGGAGAATATCCCGATCCGAGGCACAAACTAGAAGTAGTGGATAAGGTGAAGGAGTGGGTGAGAGAAGCCCAAGCGCACCTAAAGGATGCAAAACCCATTATGGAAGATGAGATTGCTGAGCTCTCTAGTGTGAGCAAATGTGTCTTGCCTACTCAATTCAAATCAATAGTACCTTTGAGAGAGCTACTCAAACAGATCCCGATGCTATGACAAGGCTTGAAGCAATGGGTAGAATGACATGACAAGCTTGGAGTGATCGGCTTGCCTGACCACGATGGAGTAACACACACACCAAGCTTAACCTTGAACTCAATGTCTAAGTCTTTGCATGCAAATGCCTTTTGGGAAGCATAAAGATGCACACAATCTTGCCTATCAATGCATTAGGAGATGCTACAAGAAAGGTAGATACATGAGCTAGAGTCAGTGTGCTCAGTTATGCAGTCTCACAGGCTTGGGGTAACCCAGCTATGGAGACTGCAAGGTTTCATTTTTAGCAGAATGAAGGTCAGACCATTTGGAGTGCTAAAAGGCTGGTCCTTGAAGATAGCAGGATTCCAATTCTTCTCAGTGAACTTCATAGTCATGAAGAGAGTGGACTATGACATCCTACTAGGCCGACCCTGGATGCGAAACGCATGAGTGATAGAAGATTGGGGCAACAGTCTTATATTCTTAGGCAAAAAATTGGAGGCTGTAAGAGTCAAGATGGATACCAAGAAGACCACACCAGTCAACCTAGATGCCATCTCCGCTATCTTGAAAGGAGACTCATAGGTTAGGAATTCTTATGGGCCACTAATGAAGTATATCCCTTACTCTGAGGACAAGCAAGATTGGATGCATGTGCTAGCAACCAGTGACCTGCCATTCTCAGATGATGAAGAGGATTATAAGTAGGTTGTAAGGACAACTAGTGAGTCCCATAAAACCACAACATCTTAGTTGCCAAAGGGTAAGACCTCGCCAATCAATACCACTTTGCATGATGGTGTGGAGTCCTAGCAGACAACCATCACCTATCCCTTTCCACATTTCATCTAACAAACTCGAACTCCAAGGGCCCTTGAATACTTGTGAGACAAAAGGGCTAGCAGATAACCCAACTACCAATCTCAAACCCTCAAGGATCTCATGGATGAGCCGAAGTGGCAGTGGACCCAAGTGCACAACTTGAACCTAATGTACAATTGGGCATTGATCACAGATGAGAAGACGATTGAGGCTAGAAGCCTAGAAGATGATGAGCAATCAAAAGATAATGATTTGGACAATGAGTATGAAGATTTCTACTCTACAAATGAGGAAATTGAGGAAGAGGCTGATATAATAGAGTATGACATAGACAGCCAAGTGATTGAACATATGCGAGTAGACTCCAAGCCACAAAAATCCATTTTCCCTAGGAGAAAAAGAGGAGTCTTCATAATAGAATGTGAGACCACCTAGTAGCTATAGACCCATGAGTAAGCTGGATTAGTTCAACCAAGTATCACACCACTCCTTATAACAGAATCGACCTCTGAGCTACAACCACTAGGTGAAACTCCTTCTTCTAGCAAAGTTTGTGAGTTTGATTGCGAGTCAAAATGAACTCTAAAAGTAACCCGGAAATGCAGTCTTCATACTCCTAGTCCACCTGAGGCCAAATGCAGTCTTCATACTCATCGTCCAAATCATCATCTTCTGATTGACCACCTGAGTATGACCTGACCACAAATGCACCAAAGGAGACCTCCTAGTCCACCTAAGGTACATATGGTTAAAGGAGGACAAGAGGAAGAAACCAAGGGGATTGGAAGCCAAAGAGCAATGGAAGCCCCAAGGACCTACTTAAGAACTTCACAAAGTTCAAAAAGGGCAACAGGTTAGTAATCTTGTTAGGTGCTAAGAGGCAAGGACAAGCAAATGAACCAATAGAATGGCCTGCTAAGGTCAAGGAAGCCAACTTGGGAGGGGAAGGGAAAAAGCCTTGACATGTGGTCATAGCTAATGACATGATTGAGCAAGAGGAGGATGATCTCATCATTCTCCAGTGAGAGTTCATAGATGTATTCACTTGTTCCTTATATAAACTCAAAGGAGTCTATTCGAGGGTCGTGACCTATAATATCCCAATGACTTTGGATGCAATACCAGTTAAACAATGGCCATACCCGATGAATCCAAAGCACACACATGCTGTCAAGGAGGAGATAGATAAGTTATTGAAGGTCGGATTGTGAAAGAGCAGAGTTGCAGCAAGAAAAAGTGTGCACAAGAGGGAGATAGAAGCTCAAAGTACAAGAACAAAATCTTGTTTACTAAGTTACTCAAGGTACAACTTGGGTACACTCTATCTCAACTTTGATAGTGATCCATAGGCTATTTATATAGCCTCTGCCTAGCTAGGGTTAGGGTTTCCCTTGCCCTTCAGGCTATTCACACCCATCTGCCCTCATACACCCTTGCTTACGGTGGGGCTGAAAATCATACATATGTAGTACTTCAAAATATGACTTTGGTGGTCCTTCCTTATGTGCAATCTTCTTACGAGGTTTAATGGTCTTTTTAGGCTTCAATGATGTGAACCTAGACTAGACTTTTGGCTCCTCCTTGTCGTATGGTTTAATAGATGAACCTTATGTTGGACAAGGACGGTCTATGATTTCTATGGTTTATTCTATGACTCCGAGGAGAGTACAATGACACTCATCTTTCTGATTTCATTGACCAAGGTATTTGAAAGAAACCACACATGATATGCAGCAAGCAACACAAGTTTAGGATAGGATGGTCTATGTGTTTATAGTTGTACACATAGTCTTACAAAATGAAGTAGAGCACTTAATGGTTTTAATTTTTTGATGAAAAAACTCAGATTGAGGAAATACCAGCAGCAAAATGATTGAGCAATGTGCTTTAGTGCTTACAAGCACTCATCTCTAGTTTATGTTGCTAGAGATGGTATATGTCGGTCTTGATGAGCTTGGTGATGCCCTACCAAGTGAAAGAACCTTTGAAATGGAGTTCTAAATTAGTAAATGACTCTGGAAGAGATAAATTAGTGATTAAAATCACTGTTAGTGACAGCATAAGATGAAAAAACCAAGAAGGTCAAGCTTTCAAGCTTGTGGCTATGGCTACCATGAAACCACAATTAGGGTTTGACTCTGTGAAGGAGCAATAGAGGAAGAATTTTTGGGAACCCTCTTGGGTGGAGATAGCCCACTTGGGGGGCTATCAAAGCCCCATGGTCGCCACCATTATTGCGCCTGCTATAGGCCGCGCTACTGTACGAACTACCCGCCTGTCTAGAATTGTGCCGTTTTGAAAGAAACCTCAATGCCGTGCTCCTAGTAGCTGCCCAATGTCGAGCTTTGACATGCCATGTAGCTGCGCCCTGAGGTGGAGAGAAGGTTTCTAGAAGACCTGAAATGCCCTCCTATGCATGCATCAAGCCCACTAAGGTCAGGGGATCCAAAATAGGCTATGGAGGTGAAGAAGATAGGATGAAAGATGGAGTTCTCCTTATGCACTTAAATGAGATAGAGATGTGGGAAGCTGAGTAGATCAGAAATGGCTCTGATACCATGTGAAAGAGCAGAGTTGTAGCAAGAAAAAGTGTGCACAAGAGGGAGATAGAAGCACAAAGTACAAGAACAAAATCTTGTTTACTAAGTTGCTCAAGGTACAACTTGGGTACACTCTATCTCAACTTTGATAGTGATCCATAGGCTGTTTATATAGCCTCTACCTAGCTAGGGTTAGGGTTTCCCTTGCCCTCAGGCTAATCACACCCATCTAACCTCATACACCCTTGCTTACAGTGGGTTCCTATGCCTATCTTCTAACACGGATTCATCTACAAAATTAAGCACATAGATTGGGTATCGCCCATAGTGATTGTCCTGAAGAAGAATGGAAAGATTCAAGTGTGTGTGAATTATAAAAAGGTCAATGCTGCAATGAAGAGAGATAACTATCCAATGCCCTACACTGAGGACATGCTTGAAAGAGTAGTGGGAAAAGATGCCTATAGTTTCCTAAAAAACTTCTCAGGTTATAACCAAGTGCAGGTACACCCCAAGGATAGGCATAAGACATCGTTTGGGTTGACAAATGCACTAGCTACCTTTCAGTGCCTCATGTCTACCATCTTCAAAGATATGCTTTGGTGAGAATTGGAGGTATTTGTTGATTATCTATGCATTCACTCCAGTTGGAGAAACACCTAGATAAACTTTGTGTAGTCCCCTTGAGTGGTGTAGGCTGTATAGCCTCTCCTTGAACCCCTTGAAGTGCTAGTTCTAGGTGAAGCATGGATGTATCCTAGGGAATGTGGTGTCTAAGAATGGCATTGCCATCAACTTCTCCAAAGTTAGAGTCATTGTTGATCTATCACCACCCATGAACTATAAGGGAGTTCAGTGCTTTTCCTGGGACACACAGGGTACTATCAATGATTTGTTTTGAACTATGTATTGATCGCTAGGTTTCCTTTACAAATTGTTGATCGTATTTGAGTGGACCGAGGAATGCCAATGCGCTATAAGGAACTAAAAAAGGCTCTCACAACCACACTGATTCTACAAGCCCCAAATTGAAACATAATATTCCACGTGCACATTGATGCCTTGAAGTTCGTTGTGGGAGCTATTTTGTGTCAACCTAGTAAACGTAATATTGACTATCCTATGAGCTTTGCTAGTAGACAACTCATAGATATGGAGATGAATTACTCCACAATAGAAAGGGAAGGCCTAGCCATGGTATTCCTACAAAGAAGTTTCATCATTATCTTTTGGCTATGCCCTTTATCTTCTTCATTGACCACATCATGCCTTGCTTTATCTAGTGAATAAACATTGCACTACAGGACGCATAGCTAGGTGGTTGCTTCTAGTTCTAGAATTTGACTTCTCTATGGTTGTACACAAGGAAAAGCAGCATAACATGGCAGACTATATGTCTTGCATGTGCATAGGAGAAGCCAACAAGGCATCATTGATGACTGGTCCAATGCACACTTGTTTAGCATGTCCAGTGAGAGGGACATTTTCAAGGCTGCTCTAATGCCATATTGGGTAGACGACATAGTCCAAGTCCTAGATCATGGATTTCTTGAGAGACCTATAGAGAAGATTAAGCTAAAGCGCCTTATGCTTAAGATTCAGCCCTATTAGTTAATTTCCGGCCAACTCTATAGACTAGGACAAGATGGGTTATTGCAAAGATGTGTGTGTGAGCACAAAATGCATGAGGTGCTTGGTGAAGCACATGGTGGAATTACTAGAGGACACTTCAATGGAGACACTATAGCACACAAGGTGTTGCAATCTCAGTTGTGATGGCCCACCCTATTCTGTGATGTTGCTAAGTTCATGAACCATTGCAACAAATGTCAAAGGACCAAAGTACCCATCCATAAGGACAAGATGGAATTAATCTCGGTAATAGTGTGCCAACCCTTTGAAAAGTGGGGGATCTACTTTATTCAACCAATCAGCCCTATAGTGCAGTACTCACAAGCAAAGTACATCATTGTAGTGATGGATTATCTCACAAAATGAGCCGAAGCTCGGGCCACGAGGATGAATGATGGTAGGACCACATCTAAGTTCCTTTTAGGAGCAGGTGATCTCATGATTCAGCTACCCAATTGAGATAGTTAGTGATCAAGGCATGCATTTCATTAATGAAGTGATTGCCTATTTATTGTCTACATTCTTGATCATTCATAGAAAATCATCACCATAGTACCCTCAAGCTAATGGTTATGTAGAATTCACGAACAAAATACTAGTGAACGTACTGACTAAGGTAGTCTCTGCCTCATGCAATGTCTAGGACAGTAAACTCATGGTAGCACTATGTTCCAAGCTTGAGAGTGGCAATACAAGAGAGATGGGATGGAAAGAATTCATGGAAGAAATGCTTGGTATAGCTAGAAAACCTTTCTGAGACATGACCTTGCTACCCATGTGCTAATCTACGAAAAGGCAAGACACAAGAGCTAGTTTGACAAATATGTCAAAAGATGTGACTTTGAGCAAGGTGACCTAGTGCTACTGTACTTTGTAAAGGGCCATAATAAAAAAATTAAGTTCAGAGGATTGGGGCCTTTTAGGGTCCGCAACATTGTCGAACTAGCAATGCAAAGCTCAAGACCCTAGAAGGAGAGGATGTAGGCTTCTTCAATGGAAGTTGCCTCAAGAAGTACTACCCCCCCCCCCCCCCCCCCCCCCCCCAATTCATCCACTACACGAGCCTCCAATGCTAGAACTCCTTGTAAACATGAGAGTTTCCACTATCACCGAGATAGAGGACGGGGATGAGGAAATGGTAGAACCTACATACCTATGCATATTGGTGATTTCCCATAAGACATAGTCTTTGATGCACTTATTGACGAGGGAGCCGAGTGTAATATCCTTATACATGACCATTAGACCCTCATTGGTCAGCCCTCAACTATGGCCTACTAATGCTAAACCCATTTAGGGAGCAATCCTACTCACTACTGGGAAAGTGCAAAATAGCAGTCTCTATCGAGACTGAAAGCCTTCCTAAGATCTTCTACATGATGCCTAACACCAAGGCCGTTGTTAAGGAATCACTATAACTAGGACACACATTCAAGAAACAAGCACATTTTGTAATGTTGACTATGACTCATAGTGCATTCAGCTTGCCATTAGCAATGTTTGAATAGTGACGGCTTGGGTTGTAGAGCTCCATCGTAACCTATAGTGCTAAGGGTAAAGGAACCAAGTGCAAGGTCTTAGAAGGGGGGTTGTAACTTCTTCCACCCTACCAACAAGACAAACTACCCGCAACCTAAAGGAGCCACACCCAAGACCATTGAGCACAACTCAAATGGGTGCCCAAATACCAATCACAGTCGCCTAGAAGCCAAACTGCATGAATTCGTAACCATAGAACATCATGCCCTAGGCCTAGGAGGCAAATTTGGTGCTACCAAAGCAGATGAACAATCAAGCCGTGATGGGTGCCCAAAGACCTATTGCACACTCAAGCCTACTACAAAGGCAACAACTAGATTTGGTTGCCCAAGACTACGAGATGTGCCCCTCAATCCAAGCCCTCCAGCCCATCTCAACAAAATGATAAGCCAATGAGGAATGAGAAAGCAATTGACCCAAAAAGCACCAAACCCATATAACCTCAATAAGTCTAGCAACCAACAGAACCAAAACCAACTTCCCCTAGACCAACTCAACCTGACACTCCTAGCATCCCAACAGCTCCACAAGTGGAAATGAGTGCCTCATTTGAGCCCCAAAGACCAACCCATTGCAGAAGTGGCTGCTAAAAGCCCTAATGACTCCTAAGTTATCCAATCTAGCCAAACCCCAACCTCCCCCATGCCACAGGCCTTAGACTCTCCTATGAGCATAGATCTATCCTTGCCTTGGCCTCAGACCTCACCATAAACACAAGGGATGACCTTGTCACCTACATCAAACGATTGGATGCCACATTCACCATGCTAGCCAAGAGCTATAAATGGCTGGGACTTAGGCATCCTCGATGAGACATTAGGAATGGAAGTATGCTCCTTGCCATGCACTTGGAAGGAATATGAGTTCATATTTGTCAAGATTCTTGAGATAGTGGAGGAATTGATTGCCAACAAGATTTGTCGAGATCAAGCTTGCAAACAATGATTGATCACATCAAATAGAAGAAGCAAAGTCTCTACAATAACCCAAGAGCTAGAAGAGTTGATAAAGCTAGCCGACTCTAACTCTTCCTTTCTGTGATAATGCTATGCTATGCAAATCTCCAATGCGAACAAAAGGGCTGCCAAATTATGAGCAATGTTGAGTAGAGATGCACAATCGAAACCTTTGAGTACTACCCAACCTATGTATCCCCTATCTCTTTCAGAGTACTAGCTATTAGTCTCACAATCAACCATTAGAAGACCACGTCATGGCTCATCCACCCCTATTTCGATCAAATCCTGATCAAGGAGGATTGCATATTGCTAGCAAGCAGGATGAACTTTGGTGACTTCCCACTGATGTCTAGACCTACATTACACATTTAGGCATTAGACCTCATAACATGGACCGTCACACCCACTTGTAGTACAACCCAAACTTCTACGATTGGATCATGACAAAGTAAACCATAGCACACATGCACTTCCTACCCTTAACCCTCCATCCTCCAATCCTAGGAAGTATTTTCATCACTCTTGGGGAAGAGGAGGATCAAGCGGAAAAGAATACAAAAATTGAACCTTAAGCCAAACTTTAAAAAGCAAAAAGGACTGATAAAACTTAATTCGTACACTTAAGGGTTCATGGAATTCTAGGTTGAACTATGGGGACTGCTTCAAGCAAAAATTTTCATTCTTGCTTGAGCACTTCATCTTTCCATAGCATATATTCATAACCCCCTTATCTTTTCACAAAAAGTCATTTCAAGTAAACTAATAGTGAGCTGTTGCATCATGACAAGAATCCGAGATGGCCGGGCACAACAAAGGTGGTGGCAACAAGCTCCCATTGACGGAAGAAGAGCAGGCCAAATACGACCTAATAATGTAAACAAGGGCCTTTAATAAGCTTAAGTTCAGAAGTATCCATAACTTAGAAAGTGTGGTGATAAAATAACATGTGGTAAAACAAATCGTTGACTAGGATAATCTTGGCAAATACATGGAGAAGGTTGGTCAAGCCATCGACTATAGCAACTGTGCGGAATTCCTACAAACTTTTGATGTAAATAGGAATTGCGGCATTGTGGCAGCCAAATAAGGATGAGAGACTCGTAGAGTAGAAGTCAAGTTGAGCCTCGAAATAGTGGAAAGAGCTCTAGGCCTGGTCAACATGCTGGAGAGGCAGCCCAAGAGATATGTTTATAGTATGCTAGGAATGGACAAGGCCCAAGTATACACGAATGATGGAGTTAGCCTAGCCGACATCCCCAACTCCAACACTAGACTGCAAGCAAGGACAATCCATGCTCTATTTTCTAGTCAGAGGTACAATGCCTTGATGAGCAGGATTGGAGTGCCACTACTGCTCGAGAGCCTCGTAACCAAGTTTCTGGATGAAATCAATTGGAATGGCTATGTACACAAGACCATGGAAACCTCAACGAAAGTGCTAGCCATAGGAGCCTGAGTAGTAGGCGGGGAGTCTCAGGCTTCCACAATGGAAACAAGGAAAAAGACAACAGCTAAGGCCTCCAACATAGGCTTTGGAGGTGTGCTCACTACCATCATCTAGGAGACCATTGGGGACTTGGAAAGATAAGAAGTGTAAGAAGAAATCCCCGAGCCCTCACTAGCCCACAGATCGCACGTGCAGTCTCACCCAAAAAGAGGGAAGCTCTAAGTCTAGTAGCAACAAACAGTTTCGAGCGAGAGAACCATAAGTGAGGAAGGGCAGGAGGGCTCAATCCCATCAAACCAAGGCACAAAAAGAAAAATCGAGTTAAGAATCCTAGGAAAGAGGAAGAAAACCATGGCAAAAGAAGATAAGGAAGTAGAAGCCGCACAAAAGAAATCAACAGAATTAGAAGATGAATGAAGAAAGAAGTAGGAAGAGAAAGAGGAATGAGTAAGAAACATGGAAAAGGAGTCAAGAAGGGAGGAAGTAAAAAGAAAACAAGGAAAGGCTGAAATGACAAGAACATGAGCAAATAGGCCTAGCCTTGCAATTATTGGTAGAGCAAAACTCCCAACCTGAAGGACTCATAAGAGGAGAAGCCTTGGTGATGAGCTAGGCTCCAGCGCTGTAGCATAAGAAAGAGTTCAATGGCCCATTGTGTGAGCAAGGGAAAAGCCCCCATGAACCCACTACCACCTGCCTTGATTGCCATACCAGTCACCACCCAAGAGACCTCAGAAGGGGGAGTGGACCAAAGCAACGTGATGGTGTGGGTGCAGTACTACTTGTTGAACTCACTACTTGTTGAACTCAGTGAAGTATCTTGGCCCAATGCCCAGTGGTGGAGCACTAATGATAGAGACAAAGAGACCTACTGCCATGGACATAAAATCTAGAAAGGACCCAAAGAAGTTCAAGGTCAAAGCATCCACAACGTCTATGCCATTGGCCATGCCAGTAGCAACCAACTATGATAAGTACGTGCAAGAGCTCCTAGGCCAACTTGAAAATATAAAGGAAGATAGGAAGGCCGAGATGGAAAAGCATGTGTTTGCACTACCTACAACTAGAGAAGAAAAAGTAGATGACCATCTATCAGAGAGGCAGTACAATTTCCCTCGAATTTATAATGTTAATGCCAAGACCCCTGAGGAGTGCATGATCTTTACGAAAAAATATATTCGATCATCTATCATACACTTCCTCAAGGAATTTTCTTTAAGTCTAGATTTGGCATTTATCACCACCTATAACTATCTACGTCTCCTAAGGATACTTCTTAAGAAAAAGCTAAAGTAGAGGAAGTGCGACTACCGCCCCTCTTTTTTTATGTAAATGTTGATGTAGATAGTTGTGCTATGACTAGACTCATGATGAGGGCTACTTGCTGTTAGCTTTTTGTATAAACCTCTTATAGAGGATATGAGTGATAGTTGGTTCATGAGATATAACCACCCATTTTTGTCCACTACCCCTATGAATGTAAGGGTTAACTTAAAAAACTATGTTCTGAGCAGCCTATCCTTCATGAGTAGATCACTTAAACCCCCACCCAACTCTTCCCCTGTGCAGTAGAATAGGATACAACTTAGCATCATCCCTTGTAATTTATTTATGTTATATATTCATATTTTTAAATTAAAAAAATAAAAATAAAAATAAAAAATAAAGAACAAAGAAAAGGGAGAAGAAGAAAAGAAAAAACATAAATTGTCTCATTTGTGGCGTATGAGTACCACGAACATTGCATATGCGTTAAATCCCTAGCCTCTCCCCACATCATGTACTTAGGGCACATCAAGGGCATGACACTATGATAGACCTATCTCCCTAAGCCATGCACATCACTTCCCCCTTCCACGAACTAGGTCCTCAAGTGTGGGACGACACCTCTCAGGCTTATGGTTGACCCAACTCCTAGTTCCACCACCACTTACACAATGTATTATGTGGCAAGCTAGACACACCCCCTAGGTAGTGCACCTAGTTTTCCTTTACATGTACATTTTGCAGCCACACAACTAACCAACAACACTGGAGGTCCTCTTGATTAGTCAACATGTCCTCAATGTACCATCAATCTCTAAGCACATGTTGTAAGCTTATCTTACATGACCAATTCTCCAAAAGCCCCAAGTACCATTTCCTAGACCACCCTCAACTCTCCACCCATACCATCCAATTGCATGGGACTGGCACTTAGCTAGGAGGGGGGTAATGTTAACCCTCGGAATGACCTAAGGCGCAAAGAGACTTATGAAGGAGAATGAAAAGAGATCTTGCTAGGAAAAAAAAAGGACCAAGAAGCGTGGGAAAAATAGTAAAAATCAAGGACAAGACATGGAAGAAATAAAGCACACTTTTTCCCTTTGTAAAAGAGTGCCGGGCTCCCTCATGTGCAAAGTTGTAAATAAAAAGACACATGTAAGAGAGCCATGAGAATAGGAAAAGAATAGGAAAGAAAGTGGAAAAGAGGACCAAGGCTGGGTGGCTGGTCATGGAAAAGGGTTGGGTGCCCCATGGGAGAAGGGCATGTATAAAAGTCAAAAAGTAAATGGATAAGCTCATTCTTAGTATTTGTGCAAACTAGCTCTCTTCTTGTTCTTGCTCTTGATTTCTTCTTGTGCATAGAGGGAGAGAGGGAGTGTAAGAGAGGGAGAGAGGAAGTGTGAGAGAGGGAGAGTGTGAGTGTGTGTGAGAGAGTGAGGGACAGTGGAGAAGCTGTTCTTCTCCTCTTGCTTTCTTCTTGTGCATGGAGGGAGAGAGGGAGTGAGAGTGTGTGAGTGTGTGAGTGAGGGACCGTAGAGAAGCTCTTATTCTCCTCTCTTCTTCTCCTTCTCCTTCTCTTCTCTTTTCTCGCGCTCGCAACTATGGAGGTTGGAGGTTGGAGCTTGAAGATGGAGCTTGCTTGAGCGATTGCCTTGAATCGTGGAGCCATTATTGAAGCATTCAAGGAAGAGGATTACAACGGTTGGATTCAACGGTAAGCTCACTACATCCTTCTGTGAGAGCGTGCATGGCCATGTGAGAGATAGCCATTTCCACTTGCTTAAAATGCTTGACTTGATAAGCAATTCATAGGGTCTCGGTGGTTTCTAGTGATAGTGACAACATTGTGCAAAGTGAGAAAAAGCAAAGTACACAAAAATGATGCTTTCAATGTATTTAGGATCCAAAAGCTTATTCTAATATTATAAATACATGCATGGGGGAGGTGCTTACCAATGCATAGAGGAAGATTGTATCTAATATGATGTTATGCATGCTTTCTTTATTTCTTCTCTCTTCTCTCTATTTTCTTGTGGTTGGCCGCCCTTACATTTTCTCTGAGTTATCATTTGGGGACACTTGTTTTTTAACCCCCAAAAAATGTTATGGAATTATATTTATCATTGTATTTTATCAAAATTAATATGATTTGTGGATTTTTTTAAACTTTGCACCATGATCCGTGACTTATCATACAAGTATACATGTATGATAGTGGTTGCATTATGCTAGACAGATAGATGGAAGGATTCTATTGTGTATTGTGTTGTGCTAAGTAGATAATTAGACGAAGTAAAGAGAAATTATTATTCTAGAATGTGCAATTTAATATGTGGAATGTACACACTCTATAGCATGGAAAAACATTATCGAAAGCATTATATTTTATATACACATATTAATGTTAAAAACTTTGCATGTACACATGCACAATAGATTTATTTTTTATGTATTTATTGGAATCTATTCCTTCTCTCTTTTATCTCTACTCTCTTTCTTACTCTCCAATTGACTTTCAGGGGTCCAATCCAAGTCTTTGTTCTCTTTCAATTTTGATCAATAATTGGTTGTTCTATGGTGAAGGTCCTCAACAATGTTATGTTGGAAAATGGCAACCAACTATGGAGAGAGAGAGGAGAGACAATGATAGCAAGAGAGTGAGCTAAAGAAAAAATAGTAGAGTGTACTTACAAGAATGAAAGATAGAGTGAAAGTACAACTTATGTTTAGGTCAAGGGTTTACCTAACCAGCCTTCCATCAACTAACTAGAGCTAGGTTTATTTTACTCTAGAGCCTAGTGTCACTACTTTAAGTTTCTAAGACACTAGGTGTACACACCTTACATTGACACTTTAATAAGTGTCCACACCACACAAATTACATTGGTGGGCGCTACTCATAGAATCGGTAAATGCTAACCCCCCGTAGTGCCAATGTGATGCAGTACAAGGATGATCAATCAGCAAAGGGTAGCAATTTTAAGGACTTTCAAAAAGCCTCAAACTTCTCGCGTGGTAGTGCCTTGGTGAAAATTTCTGCAACATTTTTTTGTGTGGGTACATACATCAAGCTGATCTCTCCTACATAGCATCTCTCTCTGACATAATGGTAATGCACCTCGATGTGTTTCATGCGAGCATGAAACATAGGATTTTGTGCAATTGCAATAGCACTCTGACTATAAAAAAGAATGGGTATAGGACCCTCCAATGGTAAATGTAGATCAACCAACAATCTGCGCAACCATACACATTCCACTGTTGCCGTGAAGGCTGCCCTGTACTTAGCCTCACAGGATGAGGTAGCCACTATAGGTTGTTTCTTGCTTAGCCATGAAATGCATGAATGGCCTAGAAAGAAACAGTGTCCACTAGTAGACTGCCTAGTGTCTGCATCACCAGCCCAATCTAAATCACTATAAGCCTATAAGTGCAAGTCTCCCCCCTAGGAAATAATAATGCATGTGACTGAGTACCTTGCAAAAATCTGAAGATTCGCTTAACAGCTTGCCAATGTATGCTCCGTGGGCTATGCATATACCTGCTTACCTGAGACACTGCATACTGAATGTCAGGGCATGTGTTGCAAAGATAAATAAGACAACCTGACTGTAAATTGCAACATCACACATCTCTTCACCTTCATGCATA
Source organism: Lygodium microphyllum (assembly GCF_053477565.2). Taxonomy (NCBI): domain Eukaryota; kingdom Viridiplantae; phylum Streptophyta; class Polypodiopsida; order Schizaeales; family Lygodiaceae; genus Lygodium; species Lygodium microphyllum. Next base: position 70,805,313 of record NC_141158.1, read on the forward strand.
GATAGCTTTAAGCTCCATAGGAGTGCACATAGGTTTGCAATCTTGCATACTAAACCTATGTAATAGCTTATCCACATATTGTGACTGTGACATGATGATACCATGTTGATTTTGGGTGAATTGAATCCCCAAATAATAGTGTAGGAAGCCCATATCTGACATAGCAAATGCATGTTTTAATTCAACCTTATAATCTGCAATTTTTTCTTCGGTAGGTCTAGTGAGCAACATGTCATCTACATAAAGAACGATAATCAGCAAGTTCCCCACCCCCCTCATTCTTAATGTACAGAGTGGGAATAGTTGGACTATTTTTGAACCCTTTGCTAGCCAAATAAGCATCAATTTTGGAGTATCATGCACGAGGAGCCTGTTTGAGACCATAAAGAGCTTTATGCAGCTTGCATACCATGTGCTCTTTCCCCTTAACCAGAAACCCTGGAGGTTGTGACACATAAACATCCTCATGCAAATCCCCATTCAAGAATGTTGTCTTAATGTCCAACTGATGTACTTTCCAGCCATAATTTGCAACCATAGCAATCACACATCTCATCATACTCATATGGGATGTAGGAGCAAAAGTTTCTTCATAATCTATGCCCTTCTTCTGTGTGCCATAGCCTTTTGCTACCAAACGTGCTTTGTACCTGTCAATTGTACCATCAGCCTTGCATTTGAGTTTAAAAACCCATTTTGTGCCAATGGCCTTCTTGCCAGGTGGTAAATCCACAAGATCCCATGTAGAGTTAGTGGCAATAGAGTCTAACTCATCTTGCATGGCCTACATCCAATGCACATCTTGCTGAGCTTCGTCCAAGGAAGTAGGCTCATCATCATCCAATAATGAGCTCATAAACACATGCTCATCACAATCATCTACTTCCGTAAAATCAATCAAATGTGCCCCCTTGGATCATTTGCTGCATTTTTGGCAGCCCTTCTAGTGCGTTGAGGTGTAGGAGCATCCATTTTACTCTCCTGGAGAGTCTGTAACAACCATCTTGGGACTGTTTTGGGTGCATTTATAGTAGCCCTTTCATGTTGTACTGCTTCTTCCACTACATGTGGCAAACCATCATCGATACCCTGCTATTAGGGAGCATATGGTGCAGCAAATAGCTTGATGTATTAAGTCTGTCCTGCCATTTACAACAAGCACAGACTCCAAAGTAAGTGGCAAAAGACCCTCAAAGACATCACCAATGTCATCGGTGATTGGCATTTGAAACTGATCATGTGAAAATGCAGCATTTTCAGCAAATAGGACATCCCTACTGACAAAGACTTTCTTCATGTGTGGGTCATACAAGCAATAGCCCTTACTCTCTGAACTGTAGCCAATAAATATGCATTTTATAGCCTTGTCATCAAGCTTCCCACGAAGCTCTTTTGGAACATGTGCATAGGCTATGCAACCAAACACCCTAAACTAGTTTACTTTGGGTTTCTCACCATGCCAAGATTTGAATGGTGTGATCATCTTCAGTGCCTTAGTGGATGCATGATTCAACACATGATTTGCACACTGAAGGCCTTCTAGCCAAAATTTATGAGGTAGCCCCTTGCTTTTTAGCATACAACGAGTCATCTCCATAAGAGTCCGATTCTTCCTTTCAGCAACACCATTTTGCTGAGGAGTCATTCTAATAGTGGCTAGATGCGTAATGCCATGATCAAGCAAACATGTCTCAAAAGCACGAGGCATGTACTCCCCCCCTCTATCTGTGTGAAGTATCTGTACTTTTAAGTTAGTTTCAGCTTCAAGCTTTGCAACAAGATGTTTGAAATGCATAAACACATTGTATTTTGCCTTCAGCCCATACACCCATGTATACTGAGAGTAGTCATCAAGAAATGTAACAAAGTAGTGATGGCTTCCAAGTGCACATGTCCTCATGGGACCACAAACATCAGAGTGAATAAGCTGCATTTTTCGGACAGCACACTCTACACCATCCTTTTTGAAGGCAAACCTATGCATCTTGCCCAAAATACATCCCTCACATGCATGAGGAGGTGGAATCTCCACTTGAGGCAATGCATCTACCATATGACACCTCTGGAGGGTCATCAAACTCACAAAGCTCATGTGTCCATAGTGGGCATGCCATAGCTCTACATTTTGCATAGAGGGAGAAAGAGTAGTGACTACTAAAGCATCATGAGACTATCTATCATATGTATCCAACAAAAATAGACCCTTATGTAGGGTGTCGGGCAACCTAAGTGCATAATCCATCTCTCTGTCTCTAACAATGCATTTGTCATCCTCAAAGATGACTTGAAAGCCATGCTTATTAAAAGCAGAGATAGACAAGAAGTTCTTTGTAATGCCAGGTACAAACAAGACATCTAGAAGCATGAAATCACAACCATCTTGCAAACAGTAATAGTGACTATCCCAATGCCACATACATCATAACTATTGTTGTTCACACATGTAACATGCTTTCCAGTAGGGACCGAATGCAAAGAGGTAAACAAACACTTCCTGGAAGTGATGTGCTTTGACGCCCCACTATCAAAATACCATGTTTGTTGCATTTCAGCAGCATTAAATGCTGAATCAGCCATTCAAGAATCATAACTGCATGTGACAAATGCATAGTCCTCCTCTACAAAGTTGGCTAAAGTATCATCATCAGTAGATTTGCTTGCTAATGTTTCTTGGATAGCCAAACCGGAGTTCTTTTTCTTATCTTTGGCCAATCTCTTTTTGCATTCATTGATATAGTGACCGAGCTTCTTGCAATAATGGCATTTCCCCTTCTTTTTAGTCTTTTTTGTGTCTTGGACAATCTTTTTTTATAGCTGTCTAGCATCACCCTTTTTCTGATTTTTTATATTTTACTTGACTTTTCCTTTGCATTTGAACTTGGAAAGCATAGCCACATCACCTGAATGCAATGCCACATTCTTCTGAGTATGTTCCTCTTATAGCAAGAGGCCTTCTAGCTCCACAAATGTAAGGGGCTGCTGTCCCCCCCCCCCCCCCCCTTCGCAGAGACAACATCAAAGAGGTGTGGAAACCAAGATATGAATCTGGAAGAGAGTTCAGTGTGATGTTTACCAATTCAGCATCTTGAATGACCTCATCATCATTGAGTAGCTGCTCATGCAAATCCTATATGTGAGTAAGGTGCTCTGTCATGCTATCACCTTCATCCATGGTCACATTGGCCAACTCTCTATGAAGATAGGATATCTTGGCCTCATTGCATGCTGCAAACATATGCTCAAGTACATCCCGTGCTGATTTTAAGGTCTTACAAGACCGAATGTATGGAATAATTTCCCTTTTCACTAACAAGGCAATCAAAGAAAGTGTATGTGCATCTTTTGAGTCCCATTTTCTCTGATCCTTGATAGGAGGGAGAGGAGAGGCAGTAGTAGTAACAACACCAATTCCACAATCAGCAACACCAACAACCTGTCCTTGAGTGTTACGCTGAGGTGTTTGAGGTGCAAGACCTCCTGGTCATTGCAAATCACCTGCAACATAGTCCCACAAGTCCTTCGCCACAAGAAGGTTACGGACCATAAAACTCCACAGTGGGTAGTTTGAGCCATCAAGTTTATCCTCCTGAGTGAGGACACCAAGGATGTTTCTTTGATCCTTATTCCCCTAACATGCCATGTTTTCAATGATGGAAAAAAATATGTAAGCAAACACTTCAATGCTGAAGTATAGAGTATACTCCTCAGAGTACCAAAATCCCCAACCGGATTAAGAAACAAGTACCAAACTATCCCACAAATGCCAAAGTGTGCACAATGTTCCCCAAATCAACACTTGACCAGTAAATTACAATACTATACTACTATATGACACCCGCCTCAAAATGTGTGCCCACGAAAGTACAAAATACATCAACTTAATGTTGATTCTTATCAAAATTTACTGAACTTTCCCAAAATTCTCTACACAATCTGACTGTAACAGCAATTAAATGCTGCTGTACTGCTTGTTGCTTGCCTTGGAGTGCATGTCGAGAAAAAGACCCAAATTTCTTTCCAAAATTTCAAAGAGGTGGGAATGTCCAAGAAATTGAGAAATTTTTTTTGAATTGGTTGTCAATTCGAACTTCAGGAGAAAAAATTGGTAAAATCCCCAAAATTTTGGGAAGCACGAGCTGAGATTCGAGAAGAGATGGGTAAAATAGACTAAATTCTAGAAAGTTTGAGAAAATCCCAAATCCAAAAATTAGGGTTTCTGCACTTTTTAGGGTTTGCAAAAACTGGCATGCAAGACTAAGAAAATGGCGGACAGAGTTGAGAAAAAGGCACGCAGAGCTGAAAACAATAGCAGTTCTTTCAAAACAACAGCGCCTCGATCTATGTACATGGTTGCGTGTGTGGGACTGCACATTGACTCCTCCTCCTGCACTTCAACAGCACTTCACAACAGCTGAAAACTCTTCCTCGAGCTGAGAACCAAGTTGGTAGTAATAGGACGTTGGGAGGGATGGCATCGGCTGATGGTGGTTGGCTGAATGAAATCCATGTGTACAAGCTACTCTGATACCGAATTTTGGAAAATGGCAGTCAGCTATGGAGAGAGAGAGAGAGGAGAGACAATGACAGTAAGAGAGTGAGCTAAAGCAAAAAGAGTAGAGTGTACTTACAAGAATGAAAGATAGAGTGAAAGTACAACTTATGTTTAGGTCAAGGGTTGACCTAACTAGCCTTCCACCAACTAACTAGAGTTAGGTTTATTTTACTCTAGAGCCTAGTGTCACTGCTTTAAGTTTCTTAGACACTAGGTGTACACACCTTACATTGACACTTTAATAAGTGTCCACACCACACAAATTACATTGGGCGCTGCCCATAGAATTGGAAAATTCTAACATGTTAGATATGCTCAATGCCCCACCCTCATAAGGTGCTACCAATGATCCATGGTGCTCCAAGTTTTAAGACCTCCATTATGAGGAGAAGCTATGTGTGAGCCCGATGGTCGAGTCTTGATTTGTATGTCGTCAGATGAGGTCTACGTGATTGGATGGTAAAAAGGTGATATTTGTGGATCTAGCCTTTGGATTAGATAGAGTAGTTATGCTAGTAGCAACTCAAGGCACAATCATTGTGCATTGAGTTGTGAGGTATGGGAGTTATCAAGGATCCCAATTTTGGGATCTTTGTGGCCCCTGGCACTGGCCCCCTGACAGGGGTCTAAGGGCAATGTCCCTGGTCCTGACAATAAAGGAAATATTCCTTGAAATATTTCATAGTTGACTAGGGAAGATTCTTAACATGGTTGGACAAGATGACCAAAATATATTCCCATGCTATAAAAAAAAGACCCCTCCAAAGCCATCGTCAATTTATATTTCAACAAGTCAAAGTTTTTCAACTAGCCTTAAGCTCTTCGCCTATCATCTTTCTGGATCACCATCTAAGCTTTATAATGGAAGCACATGGGTGGACAAATTCGTCTTTGTATCAATTCATTTGAAACCAAAGTAATTTGTGTTATTTTCATATTTGTTGTGTATTCTTTACTTCTTGCTCAAATTCTATCTGCCGTGCCATGTAATTTTTACAAATAGCCACTATCTTTTCCCCTCCTTTTCCCATGGAGAATGTCCATGCATCATGTGGTGCTACATAAAAGAATGGTTATCATGATATCTTAGGAAACAAGGGAACCCATAATTATGTGCTTTTCAGATATCCAACATTAAAAATTTATGGAATTGGTTTTCCAATCCATGGGATAATTGTTGTGAATGATGGGCATGTGGAGGAGGCATCCTTTTAATGGGCTGTGTGACCAACTGCCCACAAGAGACCATTGTTGTGTCATGGGGGTTGTTGAATGAAAATGCTATAAGAAAAGCAAGTGGATGGAAGATGCACAAGTGCATAATTATGCGGGCTGCCTATTGTTGAATGGAAACACTAATTATGAGGATAGAGAAGAGCAAATGGATGCTCTGGTGGAGATAGTGTAGTGCGAGCCATTCTTCCTTCCTAGAATGGAGGATTTTGCTTCATTTTGCATGGCTTGCTTGAATTAGACAACCATTCCTCAATGAATATATTGGCAATTAGAGATATTGAAGCGCTTTTCATTGGGGGTCTTGAAAAAATATCATTCCATCACTTTGTAGTGGTGTGGAGTGTAGAGAGAAAAGTGGTGTATTCTTGGATATTTGGCAAATACTATTGCAAGAATGGTAAGATTAGGCTGTCAACTTTACAAGAATCACCCATGCTTTTGCAAAATCCATTAAATGGTTGCCATATATATAATCATGATTTTAAAAATAACATTCAAGTGTATAACAATGCCCTTTTGTTTATTTCAATGGGCACACATGTAAATGAGCTTTTGGGTACTACTCAAAATGGGTATACTTCTCGTGTGCATGGTCTAATATACCATTACATTGGTCCAATGTTGCTTGAAACTGAGCATGCATCAACACCCCGATTTGCACAATTGTACGTATATGATACAAAACATGAATTGGCAAATCAATTATAGGTGATGAATGGCTTGTTTCTTGAATTATTACAAGAGCTTCACGAAATGATGCATGGTTGCAATATCTACACTCCACCTTTTCACAGTGTTAGTGCTCTCTTTATTAATGTGGTGATGCCATGGAGCTGAAGATAACAATTATAGAGAGCCGTTCAATGTTAAGATAATATGCATTATCTGTTGCAAATGAGATTGCTATCTACAATCATGCCTAGGAATGGTGATGAGGAGCTCAAACATTGTGATATCAATGTCTTTGCACAAGAGGGACGATGTGTTCGAATGTCAAATGTACATTGGGTGTATATGAAAATGTTGTATATCTTGCTTCTCCCAAAAAGTGGGAAAGATGGATGACATACAAGGATTCCATATAGTGACATACTCAATGATATGCCTCTAGAGTAGTTAAAAAATAAGATATTGTGTCATGCAAATGTAGTTTTATGCATACTGTATTCAAGAGCACAATGACTCAAATGCATGTCTTTTGAGAGAAGGAAGGCTATCAACAATTCATGGTGAATGCATACTATGGTATTAAGTAGTGTCGGCTTGCATGGTGTCATCATCATCAGTGAACATTGAATGTAGAACTATATCAAGATTTGGCCAACATGGTTTGTGGTGCAAATAATGCTAAAATTCATGTCATGGGAGAAAATGTTGAAAAGAGAATTGTTCAGTCTTCCTCTTTCATTAGTGGTCCAATGTTCATGCATCAACTGTATGAGGACACAATTAGCATTTTTCATGCAAAGGGAAAGCTCGACCAATTTACTGCTTTTACATTCAATCTGAATAGGTCAACAAGCATTGTTGCAAGGCCAATTAGCACACAAGTTTTCTACCCATGTCTTTTATTGCAACGCATGGAGATTTTTTGGACACACTTATTAATGAAAAGATTTTTTATGGCATTGTTGGATATGTAAGTGTTATAGAGTTTCAAAAGAGAGGGTTGCCTCATTTTCATACATTGTTGATTTTGGAGGAGGTATTCAAGCCTTTGACAAAATAGAGCATTATGACTGAATTATTTGTGTAGAGCTACCAGATAAAGAGAAATTCCCTCCTTTGCATGAGACTCGGACTAGATGTAATATACATGGACCATATGGACCATTTAATTCATGTAGTTCATGTAAGTGTGAAGGAAAGTATGTTACCCAAATATGTTTGTTCAGGAGACCATTGTTAATGATTCTAGTTATCTTGTTTATAGGAGATGCGATGATGGTAAATGTGTGAACATTAGGGCTAATATCATCAATAAGAATTGGATTGTGCCTTACAATCTCTACCTTTCAAAAAAATACAATGCACATATTAATGCTAAGATATGTTCCACTGCCACACTAGTGAAGTATCTTTACAAGCACATTTATAAACATGATAATAGAGCTACAATGAGACTTGATTATATGAGAATAGAAGGTGACAATAAAAATGTTGTGATTCAAGTGGTTGATGAGATTGACAAATACCTTGATGCTCGCTATGCCTCTACCTCTAAGGCATGTTGGCATATTTTGTTATCACCTTCACAATGAGAACCCTAGTGTTCAAATATTACAGCTCCATTTTTTGAGAGAAAACATAGTGGCATTCAAAGATGGTGACGATGTGCAAGATGTGGTTGCTAATCATAATGCTAGGAAGACTACTCTTATGGATGAGTAGTTTTCATGCAATCAATAGTATTCAAAAGTGAGAACATTGTTATACCAATATTTTCCTACTTGATGGGTTTGGACTCCAAGCAAAAGGGCTTGGACAAAAAAGAAGAAATGAAATACCATTGGCCAAATGTTCTTTGTGTGAACAATACTATTTGAGAATGCTCTTCATGGTTTTTTGAGGTTGCACATCTTTCGAGGAATTAAGAACTATTAGGTTAGTGTTGACGATGTATCCCACGCTCAACTTAGCTTGCACCACGATGGGTATGTTGGAGAGCGATGATGAATGGTTTCAATGTTTGCAAGAAGTCTCAAACATGCAACTAGGTGTGCAATTACATAATTTGTTTGTGGAAGTATTAATGTTTTTGTAAACCATGCTCTCTAGAAAGGTTGTGGGAGAGATTTGAAGTTTTACTCATAGAGGATATCATCTAGAGGTTCAAAATGGCTAGCATGCATGGTGATTGAGTAAAGCTTGAGGCAAGAAATGAGGCCTTGAAACACGTGCAATCACTCCTAAGACAACATGGCTAGACTTTGACCGATTTTCTTTGGGATGCTTGAAATACGGTTGCGAGAGGGAGTATTGACAGACAGTTCTTCTTTTTGGATGGTCAGGGCCCGCCGGGGCAAGCAATACATTTCTTTACAGATGTATTTTAGCAGCATTGCATGCACATGATCGTTTGGCTTTAGCGATTGCATGATGGGGGATTGTTAGATTGCTGTTGTTAAATTGTCACACATCGCACTTGAGATTCAAGATCTCCTTGGTTAGCAATCACCCTTTCTTTGTTAAAAGGGTGATTCTTGCTCCAAGGAATGTAGAAGTGGAACAACTCAATTTGGAAGCATTGCATTTGATGTCAGGACATGTGAGGCAATATTATAGTGTTGAGTATTACTAATATTGATGATAATACCTTTCTCTACTTTGTATAATATTTGAATTCTCTTGATCTCAAAGGTGGGTTTCCACCGCATTTGTTGCTCTTAAAGGTTAATGGACAAATTATTTTGCTTCAAAACTTAAATCCTACGAGAGGGTTGTATAATGGAATGAGGCTCATATGCAAGGCTTTTAGTATTAAGGTTTTGAAAGTTGAGATCATTACCTACACAAACATTGGTGCTAGAGTGTTCATTCCAAGAATCACCTTCATTCCCATGACCTTGCACTTTTTCTTCACTATGAGGTAGTGATAGTTTCTTGTGCAGCTGGCATTCACAACAATGACTATTACAGGGCCTAAGGACAAATTTTAGCTTCAGTGGGGCCATATCTTAAAAGCTTGGTCTTCACACATGGGTAGCTGTATGTGGCATTTTCTAAAGTGAAATTCTCATATGGACTAAAGATCTTGTTGCATGACAAAGATCATTGTATAGGTTCCACTATTAATATTATGTAAAAGGAAGTCTTGCAAAGAGTTTCATCACCTCCTCTCTCTACTACTTCCAATGTGTCACACTTGATTGCTTGGACATTTTGTTATTTACGGACTGATTTCATCGTTGTTTTTTTTATTTTTCCACTTTTGTTTTTTAGGCAAATGAAAAACCCGATGTTTGATTACTATTGTGCATCTTAAACTCAAATGAGATTGCATGAGAAATTCTTGCATTTGGCATAAGAGCCTAAAATGTGGAGATCTCTTGTACATGTGGTTGAGCACCTTCTTTAGAATCTACCATTTGTTCAAAGTTACAAAGGTATATTTGTTGTAATTATTTACTAGGGATATGTGCAGTGTTATTATGTGGTGCCTCTATCTACAACCACATTATATCTTCGTCACACTCGAGGAGAATCCCTCCTCGATAGAAACCATGGAAATGCCATGACCTATGCTACTTGGTTGTAATGCATCAATTGAATATGGATATTGATCAAGGTATTTCCTTTGCATGCATTGTAGTTTCCTTTTTTTTTTGTGGAATTCTGATCATGGATGTGCATGGACTCCTACTAATGTATTGTTGTGTTGTGTTGTGTTGTTGCAACAAATGCCATGTTTTGTACAAAAGTGCAATCCATATGCGATAGTTCAAGTTGAAATCCCAATACCTCAACATGTGGAAATGAGAACATTAGTAAGTTTCGCGAAAGGAAACTATTCAAAGAATAAATAATAATGGGGACATATGATGATCTTTGAGATTTTGTCGTTTCGCACTCCCCTCCCCCTCCCTACATATGCAAATTTGTAATAATAGTAATAATAACTAGCGTTCCGCGCACGCTTCGCTCGCACAGAACACTAGGCCGCTTCGCGGCAGCTTCGTTGCCTCCAAGCGGCAAGCAAGTTGCCGTATCGCACGGCAACTTCGCTCAACAATCCATTTCTCATCTTTCTCTCTCCTCTTTTTCCTCTCTTTCTCACCCAAATTCCCTATGTCTAATCTCTCTCTCTCTCTCTCTCTCTCTCCTTTTATTCTCCCCCCTCTCTTCTCTTTTCCTTCTCTCTCCCTCTCCTCTTTTTTTCTTTTTTTCTTCTCTCTCTCTTCATTCTCTTTTTAAAATTTTTCTTTTCTCTCTCTCTCTCTCTTTTTCTTCTCTTTTCGCTTTTCTTCTCTCTCTCTCTCTCTCCTCTATTTTCCTTCTCTCTTTCTCCTCTATTTTTTATTCTCTCTCTTTTTAAATTTTATCTTTTCTCTCTATATAATTCTCTCTACATGTTCTCTCTCTTCTTCTTCTTCTTCTTCTTCTTTTACTTTCTTCCCTCCCGCCCCCTTAGTCTCTCTTAAAGTATGCATATTTTATCTTTTCCCTATATATAATTCTCTTTATGTTTATATTCTCTCTCTTTTTCTCCTCTCTCTCTCTCTCTCTCTCTCTCCCTTTTCTTCTTCTCCCCTTTCTCCTAATTTTCCTCTTTTTCTTCTCTCTTTTAAATTTTATCTTTTTCTTCTCTCCTCTCTCTTTTAAATTTTATCATCTCTCTCTCTCTCTTCCCCCTCTCCTCTCTTTTTCTTTTTTCTTTCTCTCTCTCTCTCTCTTAAATATTATATTTTCTCTCTCTATAATTCTCTCTCTCTATTCCCTCTCTCTCTCTTCCCTCCCTCTCCTCTTCTTTCTTTTTTGCTCTTTGTGTGTGTGTGTATATGTGTGTATATATATATATCTCATTATTTTAATTAAAAAGAAAGTTTTTCTTTTTTTCTTTTCTTTTTCTTTTAAATTTTATCTTTCCTTTCTCTATAATTTTCTCTCTATGCTCAAATTCCTTCTCTATAATTCTCACTTTATAATTCTTATTTTCTCTCTCTCACTTTCTTCTCTATCTCTCCCCCCCTCTCCACTCTCTTTCGTTTTTTCTTTTCCTCTGTCTTTGTCTCTCTCTCTCTCTCTCTCTCTCTCTCTCTCTATTTTAATTTAAAAAACATTTACATTAAAATTTTTAATCTAATAAAGAGAGAGAGAAAGAGAGAGAACCTAGGCCCTACACATGAGAGAGGAGGGAGAGAAGAAAAATGTTTAATTAAAAAAGACTATTCTCTTTCCTCTTTCTCCCCCTTCTCTCTCAGTCTTCTTCTTTTTATCCTTCTTATTCTCTCTCTCTTTCTCTCTCTCTCTCTCTCTCTCTCATTGTATCTCCTCAAAGTGTGTGAAAAACTATGTTCGAAAAATTTTAAATTAAAAAAATATTTTAAAATATTTAAAAGTTTAATCTAACTGAGAGAGAGAGAGAGAGTAACTTTTGATTTAAAATGAAATTTTATTTAATTAAAAAAGAGAGAGAGAGAGAGATATATATATATATATATATATATATATAAATAAACTTTTGATTAAAAAGAAATTTGATTTAATTAAAGGAGAGAGAGAGAGAGAGAGAGAGAGAGAGAGAGAGAGAGAGAGAGAGAACAGACCCTACACATGAGAGAAAGAGGGGGGAGGGGAGAAGAATTTAATTAAAAAAAGGATGGGAAAAAGAAAGAGAGATCATAAGTGAGAGAGAGGGAAATGGGTTTCAATTTAAAAAAAAGAGGTGAGGGAGGAGGAAGGCTTTAATGAAAAAAGGGAAGGAGAAGAGAAAATAAGATATTGCAAGTGAGAAAAAGAAGAGCCAAAGGGGTTTTGATTGAAAAATGGAGGTTTGAAAAAGAGAATAGGTTCGGGAAGCTTTCTGAAAGTTCGGGGCTTTTCGAATCTATAGCTAAAATAATATAGCAGTAAAATAATAATAATAATAAGTGAGAATGAGGACTTGCTTTTACTCATGCGCAAACAAAGGCTACACCTTTGTAGCTGAGAAAAAAAACCAAGCATAATAGAAAGGTTTCCTCATAGTTTTTCAAAATTGGAGTAATAAAAAAAACCAATTTATAAGGTTAATGTTTCATATTCTCTCGCAAACATGTGTTATATTAATGAGAAAGTTTACATTTTTGGCAATTCGTTTTACATCAGACGTCGGTCTAGTGACGACTGCTGAAACGTCGCGTTGGGGGCATAGTAATGAAGCGCTGCTTTACGTCAAGCAGAGACCCACCACCCAGCAGCGCGTGTCCACCATGGTGCCCAGAGCGAACCCCACCAGGAAGTCTGCAACGTCTCTGGAATCCCGCTATGTCGAGCCTGGAAGAGGAAGGTACAGCTCTCTCTCTCTCTCTCTCTCTCTCTCTCACGCGCACACACACCATATCACTCGCATTTATACTGGTAATGGCAAGCAAATTCAACCTGAATTCATTGCAGGATCCCTTCTTTAGCACAGTAGTAGTGCTTCTGTGCTACTACTATGATGATCATTGCGTTAAGTTTTCATGAATTCATTAGTACAGCATATAGGTGCTTCTGTGCTACCACTATGGTGGTTATCATGTCAAAGAAGATTAACTATGATATCGTTCACAATATATTTTAGACAAATTCCCACTATAGTTCCCACATTGTGAAAACGAAAACATCATAGGCTTCTGCTCCTGCTCGGGAGGCACCGCATTCCTAGCTAGATTAGGTTGGCTGGGAGTCCCCGGCAGGCACTGCATACCTAACTAGGTACGGTTAGGGGCAGGGGGCTCCTGGCCAGCTAGGTCTGTGGTGCACTCAGGAGCCAGCTAGGTCTGTGGTGCCTCTCCTGAGTGGAAGCTCGGGATATTGAACACCTTAGGGGAAACAAAGGAAAAGTGCCCCTTTTCCCACATGGGCAAATGTCAAAAACTTTTTGTGGTTGTGGGATCCTTTCATTAATATAGTAATTACCTGCTTCTGTGCGACTACTACCGTGATCATTGCTTGAAGCTTGTTTGTTTGTTTGTTTGTTTTTTGGGGTCTCTTGGGACTTTGCCATCATGCAAAACCAGGATCGACCTGACAAAGCATAAAGGGGGCCAAGAAGGATTGCGCAAATGTGTAGAGGATTTCACAGCAGCTCACCCCTCCTATGCCAGGTATGTGCATACATTTCACTCTGCAACATGCCAGCCTCAGAGTGTACATGGAAATTACAGGAATCCATTCATACGAAGTCCACACTAGTACATAAGCCACCCATTCGGATCCCTTCCTCGTCTTAGATGCAGGCAATTATCTCTAAAATTTTGCATCTCAGGAGAGAGCCAATCAGACCTTCAATCGAGGACTCCAAGAAACAGTTATGGCATGTTTAGAATATTAGTGTCAGGTCATTAAACTTTGGACACAAGGTATGGGACCAAGCACAGCTAATTTTACTATGAAAGGCAGTTCAAGGACAATTGATCACGATTTGTTTGGGGTGTGGGTGTGTGTTTCAGTATGGTGTGAGGGTATACATGCTAACATTCCTGAAGTGATAAACTTAACATGCACCATTCTAAGTGGAGGAGACGTTATATTTCTCTCATGGCTTGAGATAGCCACCTAGCTTTAGTTTCTTGTGGATGTTCTAAGGAACACATTTCTCAACCCATGGGCTGACTTTGGAGATGATCATGTGATTATACTCCTTATGGAACTTTGATGAAAATGCAGCTTCCTGTGATAGATTTTGGGATTCGTCTGCATGCCCATTGCTCATCCTTTTTTCATAGGATACAATGGCAGCATAGGTGAGGGTGCTGATTAGAGAAGCAACTTACCCAAAGCAAAAGGAGAAGAGACAACCAAGCTAGGGCTGCCTATGGTGATAGGCCCAAGGTAACCGTCCAAAGGCCTTAAAACACTTTAGGAACAAAGCTCCAATATCCCTCATTGACTCACTGATATCATTCATTGGTAGGACATAATCACACAACATATTGTTATAAGAGGGTTCCTGTTCTCCAACATTTTCTCCATTAACAACATAATTTCCTCCATGTCAACGACAATGGAGAGAATAAGAGTAAGAAAGAAACAGGTTCTAGACTGTGGCCTTGGAAACCCGATGTAACAGCCACCTGAGTCTAGACTTTAAATAGGGAACTTAGCAAATCAGAATTTGAAGACGGTGGTAGAGGGAATGAAAATGCTAAAGTTTTAAAGTGCTCAACCTTGAGAGGCCAAGTGCACATATGAAATCAAGAGATGGACAAAAGTGTCAGAAATCTGAGTAGAACCAGTGGGAATGAAGCTTTCCAAGCAATGACTCCGTCAATTAGTGTGGGGTCCTGTGAAAATTCAGCTGAGTAACACCGAGGGAAAGGAAAGGAGCTGTTTAAAGGATTTGAAAGAGACTGGGGGAAAGATAACAGCAAGGGACAAGGGCAGGCAGTGGGAAATAACAAAGGCAAGATCCTAGAAAAAGTCACAGGATCCAAGATGACACACAGTATCAGATGGTGACAGAAGGCATTAAAAGTGACAGCATGCACCTTGTTTTCTATTCTACATCAGAGGACTTATCCCTTTGAATAATAGTAGGAGACTTGATTGTGCAGTTGGCAAGAAATTGTTCTCTTTTTTGCAACTTTGATTATAAAGCTTCTGCTCTACATCAGTTTGCTTTATTTTGACGATGCTATTAGATAAGAATTCAAAGTTTTCTGGTTGCAGGAAAAACTTGGAGCTCTGTGAAAAGGTCGTGCTTGTTGGCGATCCTTGTGTTGGGAAAACTTGTCTCATTCTGCGACTTAAAAATGACACATACGAAGATAACTATCAGGTAGCTTTCCTGACACACGAACTTGTCATTTCAAGTAGAATCTCCACATTACCAGGATCTGAACAACTTGATTTGCAGCCCACAATTGGTGTCGATTTCTACTGGGAGAAATATATATATGGAGACTATGAATTCACACTGCATATGTAAGCTCTGCAACATAGCCGTTTTGAATCTTGAAAGTAACATTGAAAACCTACTACTACAGGGCCTGGTTTTAGATGAGAATAATGAACTAATCACAGTTCTATATATATCCTCTGTACTCAGAAATGTTTACTGGTTCATCATCCTCCACTTCATCAGGCTTCATGTTCATGTCTGCAAAAATCTATTTTCAATCGAATGCCATCCTACTTGGTGAAGATTGAAACGTGTATTTCAATTTTCCAGTTGGGACACTGCTGGACAGGAGCGTTACCGATCTTTGTCAAAGGCGTATTATAGAGGTGCGCAAGCATGCATTGCTTCATTTGATCTGGGTGTTCCTGAGACACTTGCCCATGCAAAACAGGTACTGTAGCTGGTACCAATACTGACTCACGTGTTCAAGTGGCTAAAAAATGCTCAGGACTATAATGGTCTCAAGTTTTTTGCAGTGGGTTGCAGAAGTAAGAAAGGAAAACCCACACAACCAAGACCTTTGTGTTTTCTTAGCAGGCTGTAAGGTCACAACTCTGTCTCTGTTACGATTAACAAATATATGTAATACAGTAGTTTTTTATCGCATAGCCATCACAATGGTACTTCTACTTAAAAGTCCCACCTTTGCAGTCAGACATGTTCCATGTAGTAGCATCCACACATGCTGAACACGTAGCTGCAGAATTAGAGGCAGAGTATTTTGAGGTCAGTTCGAAGTCTGGTAAGGGAAAATCCTGTGCTTGTAAACTTGTCCACATTGTTATGTTATGCAAAGCAGAAGGAAAACCTGTTGTGGGATTGCATCACTTTGGCCTATTTTTTATTGTTAATTGTCCTTGGAGATCTTCACAATTATCTCGATCGTACACAGTAGAGAAAGGCAAATTGCAAATCTGAACTTCTGATATATGTCAAACACATCAAGCAAATATGGGGTAATATCAAAATCATCTTTAAATTCCTCTCTGCTGTCTAGGGTTTAATGTGAGGACTCTCTTTGATAGAGTTGGTATCGTGTTGTTTGAGAGAGCATTGCTAAGAGCAGCAAAGGATTGGGCTGAGGAAAATAAAAAATCCGGTATGTTTAAGACTGGTTTGTGACATCATTTTGAAGGATAACATTAGGATCAAGTTTCCACAACACAATCCATCTTTATATTCAATGTTTAAATAGTCTCAGGACTGGTTTCTTTGACAAATTCATTTGGATGTAAGCCAGAGTCAGATGGAGGTTCATCTAACAAACACCATGTAATTTACTATTCAGCAAGCAAAGTAATCACAAAACAAAAACAAAGTAGCATGGAGAGGTTGGAGGAGAGTCCGGGTGATCCAGGATCAGGAAAAGGAACTGAGAACTGGAAAGAAGTCAAAAAAACAACCAGGACATCTCATTGTTGTGGAATGGGAGGAGGTTATCAGTGATTTAAAAGCAGTGTTGGCTATAATTCATCAACAGGATAACTACCGATTAAAAGTGGGAGCCAGTTTGTCAAAGCATGTTTTAACCAAAGGCATCGATTTTGTGGTGGGGACCCAATCATATGCTCATTGGTCTGCTCCAACATGGATTATTCGCTTACCTTTCCACTTTGGAGTTGTTGTTGAGCTTCCTAAGCACATGTTGATTGTGAAAGATTGTACCCAAAGCATAGCTGGTCGTTAGTATGGTGGTGGTTATTGACTTGCCCCAACTTATAGCTGGTCTCATGTACATAGATAGGTTTGATTGAGCAAACAAGAGGAATCGGTGAAAATAAATTGAGGTCACTCCTTTTATCCCAAGGGATGAGTGAACCCCTGTTCTGTTACACCATTGTTTCAGCAATCAGCTGAGCAACTTTGATTCTCTATTGGGAGATTCATTCCACCATCCTTCAAGCAAGCTACAAATCACCGTTCAAGCGAGTTTCAATTCACCATTTTCAATTAAATGATCTCTTTCACCAGCTGCAAAGGCAGTATATCTGATTTCTTTTTTTCTTCCCCCATAAGTAAGTGTATATCAATATAGGAAAATATTCACATCAGGCCATCAGGCCAACCAAACAGAATGGTAACAACTCACACAAAGTCATCAAGCTATCAGAACATCCTACTACATAAGCAAAAACTCTTTAAAAACTATCAAGCTCCAAAACCACTGGAACAAATGAAGGGGATCATCAAGAGGGCACAACAAGGGTGCTAATGCATCTGACCATGTGTTTTCTGACATTCTCTATGAAAGTTTATTATTTTTCATAATTGCAAACTTGTTTATTCAAAGTATCCCTCATGTTTCCCAATATAGCACTCTCTAAATTTGGCAAAAAATCCCACATTTGCCATCAAAATTTGCCCAAATTTCCCAATTAATACTGGTGAGGAACAGTTTCATGAAATACATGAGGTGCATCATATTTTGCAAGTCTTGTTCCACCTTTGAAGGAAGAAAGATCGACCATTTAATATCAACTTGGAAATTGATGAGTAAAATAGCTCATGATTCATGGAGAGATTCATGTTCCAAGTATAGATCAATGAAAGCATTCAAAACACAGGATTTTGAAGTTCACTAAGCTCCAAAACACAGGCACTTTTTCGGGGCCTTTCTTGAAGATCTGTATTTTGAAGCCAACTCATCTAGCTTCACAAGCTCTTCCCCCTTCTTAGCCTCAGCCATTGCACGCTTCTCTTCAGCTTTCTTGTGGACAGCAGCCACTTTATTGTTCATCTTCTCCACACGAGAAGCCCTTTCTTTTCCAAGATTTTCCTGCATATGGTAGTTCCCTCCATCTTTGATGAATAGTGATGATCACATTTTTCATAGTCTAAGTGGGTTCTATGCACATGACAGACATCAATGGGAAGGATAGATATAAAATCACTATAAAATGACAAAGAAAAGCAGCCATTACCACCCTATTTAGAAGGTTTATTAAAACCTAGTCAACAAATCATTTTTCATATTAAACTCCCGAGATCCGAGAATGCAATAGGAATGTTCCACGTGCTAAAAGAAATGTCTCTTATCTTATAATAGGTCAGGTAAAACCTCAGCCAAACTTACTTCAACCTTCTTAAGGTTGGCTTCAATGGATGCTTTCTTTGAGTTCTCCCATGCATTGATCTTTGCAAGCTTTCTGTTGTACCTGAATCACGGGGCAGTATTATATTTTTGAACCAATCACCTTAGATGGTACAGGACATTTGAAAGCTGAATTGAACCTTACTTGTTATAGGACTTGGCCTTCTCATTCTCCTCCCATGCTCTTATGTGAGAATGAGTCCTCTGAGTATTAACATTGTCAAGAATGTTTTCATGATCAGCCTTGATGGGGGTATCTCCTGCACCAATGGCAATAATTAGGCACATCGCACTCGATATGGACCACTTTAAAAAAAGCATCATTTGATACAAGTTCTTAGTATGGTTTGCTCCTTAGGAAGGTGGGATACTAGGTCTAAACATCAAAGTTTCTAGTAAGAGAACAAAGTGCAGTGATTGACAAACTTCAAGCCATTTAGGGAAATTCATATGCATCCGGCTACCAGCTCCGAAAATATACTTCCTTAGTAACATGCAGGGCCTACAGTGAGAGTAGTCATTCACAAAATGTTTACACAGCACGTAATAAGTGGGTTCAGGTGACAAAGTAACAAAGCCTATCCCTGTCTTGACACATTATACTGGTTAATGCAAACACAACTCCTCGAATCTTTTTGTGCACTAGGTGCCTGGATATTGAGTGAGTGTAAGTGCATCGCGGGTGCAACAGTGACCTCTGCACATCAATGTAGAAAACCTCACATGTCTACTGGAGGCCAATTTGGCCTATGCGACAAATCAATATACATTAAGTCCATATACATTAAGTCCATGCCTTGAGTATCATGTCAGAACTGAAAGGAAACTAAATGTAGGTAAGTGCATTCGATGTGTAGTCCATATGGCCAGTTGTATATGTTCATCGATTCAACCTTCACGAAGAGAAAAAGAATGGCATAGTTGGGAGGCAAAGAGACCTTTCCTTAGTTTCAAATGATTGAAGTCAGGATCAATGATTTCTCCATTTTCCTTTCTGCCTTTCACATTGATCACTACTGGAGGCTTGGTCTTGGCTAAGAACTAAAGATCAAGAGGTTATCATAAAAGGGGGGGAAAAGACACAATGCACAGCCATGCAGATACTCTACGCCTGAGATGGCAACAGCAAAGTCCCCCCGCCCCCGAATCCTCATGTCAAATGGAACACAAATGTCGTGGCATTCAAAAGCCAAATCCAGAACTTGATCAGCCGGATAGTTGAAAGAATTCTACTTTCTTGATTCAATCCACACATAAGCGAGACTGAATGTACTTCCATATCTCAATCAACGCAGAAATAAATGATAAATACAAATGAATCCTAATGTCAAATGGTCTGATTGGAGAGGGCCATACTAGAGTTCAAGCCAAAGGTTATCTGTGGTTTGATTGAAAGATGTATGATCCTGTTTCAATGGCTTATTGAATGTGGATTGATTGAAAGATGTATAATCCTGTAACAATGGTTAGTGAATGTGGGTTGATTGAAAGGTCTATAATCCTGTGTCAATGATTAGTGAATGTGGGCAGAAACAGAGGTGGGGGAAGGGAAGAGGCCGTACCTGGATGATGAGAGGTAGGAAGGGGAGGATCGCTGGCCATGTGGGTTTCTTGCAGATGCAGAGCGAATGGCTGTTGTGATCTTCTTCCACATACCTTGTTTTTGCTCCCCTGCGAGCGCACACAAAAACCGCTCTCTCTCTCTCTCCCTCTCTGTGTGTCTGTCTGTGGCTCTCACACTGGACACACTCGAGCAAAGACCAAAAAAAGAAAAGAAAAGAAAGGAAACAGCAACAAGTTTCTTTGTGCCTCCCTCGCCACGTGGACACACAAGTGGCACCTCAACACATGGCCTTGCATATTCATACATTTGAGCGCGCAATATTGTTTTGTAAGCATTTCCTATATATTATATCTATGTATGTATGCATAGCCTCTGTTCACACGTGCACTCCCCCATTGGCCCCCTGCTACACAGGCAAAGAGCTTCATACAGAAGTTAAACTTTCCTAATGGAAAATGTATTGTAGGTTCAGCCTCACATGCTTCACTTTTTCCACCCATGCACGCGTGTGCATGCACACACACAATTACTTAGTCCACTACAGACCTATCTCGATGGGTGGGCTTTCTCCCAAAAGTATGGGGCCTGTTACAAAACTATCTGGACAAGTGAACTATCTTCCAAAAGTATGGGGTGCTTGGCTTTCACACGGTCCACACAACAATTAATTTGATCAAAGATGGATGCATTGCATGTCTTTCACTAATGATCGGTGAATTGAAAGTGTAAGTGACACCTCCTCATTGGTTCAACCATTGGCCGATGCACATTTCCTCCATTTTTATAGCATGGGCGGGGTGGTCAAGTCGGATGAACACGACTCTAGTGGAGAACTTTTTCTTTTCTCCTGTGAATCACATATAAGCATGACACCCTTGCACTGTTACCCTACCGGATGGGTGTGCAACCCCCCTAACAGTGACAACATCAACATCAAAATTAACCCAAGCTTGTTCCACTCCTCTCCCAATGTTTCCCATTCTTTTTATCATTGACAAATTGGTTACATCCACATGGCATTCAAGTCATTACACCTCCCCTTGCACACACATTACATGGGGCTGAAGATGCCACTTGTCCATAATGCATTTAGACATTTTTGGTCTACCTCCCTAAGGCATTAGTGGTGCAACGAGAAAGGAAAGGGGGCATACTTTTCTCTTCCTATATAAAATGGAAAATATGCTTCTTTTTATTTTAAAAAAGACATACATTTTAATTAGTTTGCATTCTTATTAACTCTAGTAAATGATATCAATGAGTACGATTCCTTAGGACCATCCATCACTTCTTTTAAATGTGCAACCATTTTTGTCACTTTCATTCAACAAATAAGAGCATGGACATACAAAGGTTATGGTTTACTTTAACGTTGCTTTTCAAGAGACTTAACCAAGAGTTTTGTAATGCATGCTTCAAGATTTTTATTAAGACATCACTCAAGTCCCAAAAGGGGCCAACATCCCAAAGAATGGAATATCGTGGAGCTATGCAATTGAGGGGAATTGATTTGAAGACCTTCTAAAAGACACACTTCCACCCTTACTAGAGTTGCTGCTCCTTGAGAACTTAATTGAGTTAGGTAGGTGCCTTAACAAACAAGGATTCACAGTGATATTTTGGAAGTTAGCAATGGGTCGTAAGGAAATTGGATGGCTTTTAGTACTTCCATCCTCTACACGTCTCTCTCTCTCTCTCTCTCCTCATCCAACTTTCATGAGGTGAGACCATGGCTATGTTGCTTTACACATGGCAAGTTAGGGTCTATTGACTTGCATTGAGCTAGGCTCTAAGGCTCATTTCACATAGGGGCCTACGGACAACTTTCATTTTAAAAAAAGAGTCTAGAGTCCCAGATGTAAAGTTTTTATTTGCTCAAGGAGATGGCCATTGCCATCCTTATCGGGAGGCTTGCATTTTCCTTAAGAGATGACATTGTGCACTTGTTGTATAGATTACACGGCACAATGGACAAAATCTGAGCAAGGAGTAGAGAACACAGATCAAATATGATAAGAATAGAGACCGCTTTAATTTCAAATGAATTGATACAAAGATGGCTTTGTCCACTTGTGCACTTCCACTGTGAAACTTAGATGGCGATTCAGAAAAATGATATGCAAAGAGCTAAAGGATAGCTGGAAAAACTCTAACTGGGTGAAAGTTAGATTGACAATGGCTTTGAAAGGTGAGAAGGATCAAAGCTTGCTTGGAAGAGCTATGGCGGGAGAGCAAGAGCAAGAAAGAGAGAGATACAAAATGGGAACTTCAATAGTCACAATGTGTGATCGGGCCTTCCTTTATTCAAACTATCACGTAAAAGAGAAAAGAATAAAGTGACGATGACGAGCATCCGCCACCTACAGTTGCAATGGTGGGTAATATCAGTGTAGTAATACACGGGTGGCTAGGTGGAGGTGCCTTTACCCCCAACAACCTCCCATTTAGAGGCGAATCTACCCCAGTGAGGAGTGAAAAGACAAAAGAAAAGACAGTACAATGTACACATATATAACAGGATGAGGAAAAACGTCATCTTATCCAACACCCACCAATTTCCTGAGGAAGGCAAAGCACTCAGTAGTAAGGCATTTGTGAGCAAATCTGCAGGATTTTTGTCAGTGGAGATCTTGACAAGGTCAACAGACCTGTTCTCCATGACCCCACGTATGAAGTAATACCTCACCTCAATGTGTTTCGTCTTCGCATGGAAGACTAGATTCTTGGCTAGCTGAATAGCACTCATAGAATCCAAATGTAGCATAGGTATAGCATCAATTCCAAGGTCATGAACTAAACAACCTAACCATATAGCCTCCTTGTAGGCCTCAGTGGCTCCAACATACTCGGCCTCAGTGGTAGATAGAGCCGTACACTTTTGAACCCTGGACATCCAAGAGACGCCACCTCTAGCATAGGCGAATACATAGCCAGAAGTGGACTTCCTACTATTTGCATGTCCTGCATAATCGAAGTCTGTGTATCCCACAACTCATGTATCCTAGCTACCATAGCAAATACACATATCTGCTGTGCCCTTCAAGTACCTCATGATACCCTTCATGGCATCCCAATGTTTCTTGCTAGGTGTAGCCATATAGCATGCCACAACACCAATTACAAAGGCAATATCTGGACGAGTGGCTATCATAGCATATATCAAACAGCCCACAGTTGATGCATAAAGGATCTTGGCCATCTCGCATCTAACAATTGGCTTGTGAGACCTTCACATAAGAAGGTAATGGACAGCCAATAGGCTTCACGTCCTGCATGCGGAAATGCTCAAGGAATTTATGAATTTACTCCCTCTATGAGAGGTAGAGTAGTCCCCGATGCTTGTCGCGCTTAATGCTCATACCAAGAATGTGAGAGGCATGTTCCAAATCATTCATTTCAAAGCTCTTCTTCAACTGATATTTAAGAGCATCTAGCTCATCATAAGCTTTCTCTGCTATCAATATATCATCTGCATAAAGTATCAAAATAAGTAATGATCCATCATAGGCTTTCTTCGTGTAAAGATATAGCTCCATAGCACTCCTGTTGTAGCCTTATGACTGTATAAAGGTGTCAAACTTATGATACCACTCCATAGGTGTCTACTTCAAGCCATAAAGACTTTTCTTCAACTTGCACACTAGGTGCTTCCTGCCAGGTTCTGCAAAGCCCTCAGTGTGCTCCATGTAAATCTCATCATGCAAATCCCTATGCAAGAATGCAGTCTTGACATCCATCTAATATATGTCCAAGTCAAGCTGTGTGATTGAGGACAAAACCAAGCATAAGGTGGTTATCTTGACCACAAGGGAAAACAATTCATCAAAGTCAACTCCATGCTCATGTTTAAAACCCTTAGCAACAAGTCTTGTCTTATAAGCTGGCTTGGGATGCCTAGGGGTACTTTTCAGCTTGTACACCCATTTGCATGGCAAAGCCTTCTTGCCCTTAGTCAATGCAACCAAATCCCAAGTCATATTCTTATGCAGGGAGTCCATCTCAGATAGCATAGCCCCCTCCCAGGAGTGACTGTCACCCCTACGCATAGCCTCATCATAGGTGAGAGGCTCTCCTGCATCTGTAACCAAGACATAATGTATCGAGGGCTCAAATCTATCAAGCGGATGTCTATCTCTAGTAGATTGTCTCATTGCAAGCTCTGCTGCATGTCCTGTTGAAAGATAAGCATAGGAACTCTTCCTACATTAGAGAGGATAAGGGTAGCTAGGCGTAAAAGGGCTGGAGGATAGGGAAAACCCTAACCCTAACTCCTCTAGTATATAAACAGCCTAAAGTACACACTCCAGTAGAGGAGAGTGTACTAGTTGTACTTTGAGCAACTGATTAAACAAGAAATTGTTCTTATACTTGAGCTCTCTCTCTCCCTCTTATGTACACTCTCTCAAGCCTTCAACTCAGATTTTCAACATGGTATCAGAGCCATCTTTGATCCTCCATCTTCCCTCAACCTCTTTACCCATCTAAGTGCACAAGAAGTACTCTTACCATCTCAGTTACCTTCCTCTCCACCATATCTAGCCAAACCCCCTGACCTTGGAGGAGCTGCTGTGGGCAATAGAAGCATTTTCAACTTTTAATTTCTTCTAGAGATCTTCACTTTAGCTTAGGCTGACTCAGCCTAGCACATCAAAGGTTGGGATTAGGCGATGTGGTGGACGACATTGCATAAAACACAGATCTGGCACAGTTTACGTAGCCGATCTTATCCGAGCTGAAGCACGACTAGTACAGGGCGCAATCATGATGGTTACCTTAGGGCTATTGTAGCCCCTATAGTGGACCATCCTTATCTAAGAGGGTTTATCATAATTCATCTTCTGCAACCTGCTATGATCAAAACCCTAGCTGTGGGTCTCCTGGCAGCCATAGCCAGGAAGCTTCAAGCTTCTTCCATCTTCAAAAATTTTCAATGTTTGGTCATTAACAATGATTTTAAGCACTGAGTCAACTCTTTCAGAGTCAGTTACTAATTTGGGAACTTCATTTCAACAGAGGTTCTTCTACTCAAAGGGTTATCATCAAGCTCATCAAGACCAACATCTACCATCTCTAGCAACATGAGCTACAGATGAGTGCTTGTAAGCACTAAGGCACATTGCTTAATCATCATTGTTGCTGGTAATTACACAATCTAAATGTTTTCATCAAAAAATTAAAACAATTGAGTGCTTACTTCATGTTGTAAGGCTATGTGTAAAATTATAAACACATAGACTATCCTACCCTAAACTTGTATTGTATATCTTGTGTGAGTTTTTTCAAGTACACTGGTCAATGAAATCAGAGGAATGAGTGTCATTGTACTCTCCTTGGAATCATAAGCAACAAGCATTGAAATCATAGACCGTCCTTGTCCAACACAAGGTTCATCCACTAAGCCATACCACAAGGAGGAGCCCAAAGTCCACAGCCTAGGTTCACATCATTGAAGCCTAAAAAGACCATTAAACCTCAGAAGAAGATTGCACATAAGAAAGGACCACCAAAGTAATATTTTGAAATATTACATATGTATGATTTTCAGCCTTTCTCCTCATTACAACTTTGATATCAATTGTTTGATTTGCTTCTACATTCAGTGGCAAAGTTGTAAGGGAGGCATTGCCCTTGTTCTAACAAGTGGTAAGACCTTCCCAGTAGCCACAACTTGCGCTGATGTCTTGTCCTCAAATTTGAAAATTTAATGGAAAAGATTTCCATCCTTGGCAAGTTTTGATCAAATACAAAATGATAGAAAGAGGATATTGGCCCTTCATAAAAGGGACCAAAGTAATTGACCCATCTAATCCCCTTGATGTAGAAGATAATGAACGAGCTCAGGCCATCATCATGCTTCATTTAGATGAATCCTTAATTCATCACATTGACCAACTCTCAACTGCAAAAGAAAAGTGGGATGAGCTCGAAAGGCTCTACGGTGCTACAGGGAAGAACTCCAAGATATTTCTCAAGATTGAGTTTTTTAGCTTGGAATACAAACAGGGAGAAGATCTAAGCAAGTTCATTTCACATATGAAGGGGCTTATGGCACAACTTGCCTCCGTTCAAGCACCTATCCATGATGAAGATGCCATTGCCATCCTGCTAAAGTCTGTGAAGAAGGTTTTTCCAATCCTTGTGACTACCCTAACTAATATCCCGAACCCAACTTTAACAAGTACCATCTAGTCATGCCTGGATGAAGAGAAGAGAAACCATACTGAAGGGTCTTTAGCATTTACTTCTCGTGAGCAAGTGTTAGTCCATACAACTTCTACTAAGTGCTCCTTCTATCACAAAAAGGAGCATATTATGAGCAACTGCTAGAAGAAATATCCTGAAAAAATGAAGCGTAATAAATGCAAAAAGACCGGGCATATCACTAGTAAGTGTCCCAGTGTTCTAGAAGTACCTAAGGAATTGGAGGTCAACTTTGCCTCCCAATCCATAGGTGACCGACTCTTTTGAGTCTTGTAACACTCTCTACCTATAACCTTTTTTTGTAGCCTAATTTATAAAGGCATCTCATTGAGAATTAAGGGGAGGCATCCTATTATGTTTGTATCCAATGCCACCTGGCATTGGGGGGGGGGGGGGGGTGTTGAAAGATAAGCATAGGAACTCTCCCTACATTAGAGAGGACAAGGGTAGCTAGGTATAAAAGGGCTGGAGGACAAGGGAAACCCTAACCCTAACTCCTCCAATGGCTATATAAACAGCCTAAAGTACACACTTTAGTAGAGGAGAGTGTACTAGTTGTACTTTGAGTAGCTGACTAAACAAGATCTTGTTCTTGTACTTGAGCTCTCTCTATCCCTCTTGTGCACACTCTCTCAAGCCTTCAACTCTGATCTTGAACATGTCCAACATTCTGTCCAACACCTTGGCCATGTGTACCAACTGCTGTTGTAGGCTGTTGTCCAATTGGCTGTGCAAGAGCACGTGGCTTCTCTTGGAATACAACCCTACATCTCTCTACCACCTTCTCAGGCTGCCTATGCATCTTGTCTTCATGGAAGGCTACATCATGGCTGCGGATGACTTTCCATGCCTGTGGATCCCAAAGGCGGTAACCCATCTTGCCTGCATCTCCATAGCCAAGAAAAATGCATTTGATACTCTTAGGATCTAGTTTACTACGCTTGTCCTTGGGCACATGGCAGTATGCCTCACATCCAAAAACACGTAGATGTGCATATAAGACGGAGGTTTCCCAATCCATACCTCCTATGCAACCTCCTAGAAATCCAAACCACTAGAAGGTAATCTATTTATGATATGCACATATGTACTGATTGCCTCAGCCCAAAAGCTCTATGATGGTAGACCTACATGACTAAGCATACTGCGTACACGCTCCTAGATGTATCTATTCATTCGCTCAGCCAAACCATTTTGGGGTGGGATATAGGGGGTGGTAAACTGATTCTTAATAACCCCTCTCGTCACATAGCCACTCAAAGGCACGTGACACATATTCTCCCCCATTGTCAGTCCTAAGGCATTTCAGCCTATGCCCAATCTGGTTCTTAACCAATGCAAGCCATCTCTAAAACATAGCCAAGACATCTGACTTAAGCTTAATGGGATAAGCCCAGACTTTACATGAGAAATCATCAATAAATGTCACAAAATACTTTGCACCACCCATAGACTGACAAGGCATGGACCCACAAACATCCAAATGTATTAATGCCAGGGGCTTACTCATGCATGTCCCAGCGGACTTCTTATGCATATTCCTAGTCTGTCTGCCATAAAGACAATGCTCACATGAATTAAAACATGCATAGTCAAGGGGCGGTAAGTATTGCAAACCAAAAAGCATTTTCATTCCCTTAAAAGACATATGGCCAGACAAGCATGCCAAAGAGATACATATGGGATGGAACCCAATGACAAAACATGGTCAACAGAGAACCAATCAACTACAAGAGGATAGAGGCTACCAGCCTTGGCACCTCTAGCAAGCACAAGTCAGCCACGTGTGATCTTCCAGGTAGAATCCCCAAAAGAGACATGAAACCCAGCATCATCAAGTTGCCATGTAGACATAAGACTGCGTGTAAGCGAAGGTACATGACGTACATCCTATAACATAAATGTACTGCCAGTAGAGAATTGTAGCCATACATCCCCAATGCCAACAATAGCAAGTGACCTATCATCACCCAAGCAAACTGAACCAGAGACAGTGCAGTAGGAGTGGAACCACTCACGGCATGGTGTAACATGAAATGAAGCACCAGAATCCAAAAGCCAACATTGCGCATACATAGAGCGAACCTCGGTCAATGATGTAGCATCATAGGAACTAGTTGCAAGTATGTACTCCCCATCGTAGTCACATCAATCTACATTACATTCATCTCCTCGATTTTCACATTGGATTTTGTAGGCACAATGTTGCGATCAGAGGAATTTTCCTGTACTTTATCTTTCCCCTTCTCTTTGCGCTTCTCATTGCGCAACTCATGACATTGTGGGTGTATATAACTCTTCTTTGCCACAATGGTGATATGTCACATTAGCATTTCTCCCAGGAGACTTGCTACACGAATTACCACACGACCTATACCTAGACTTCTACAAGTCTCTGCCATGGCCATTCCCATGGTCATTCTTTCCATTACCATCTCTACCTCTAACAACCAAAGCATGCGACACATGAGAGGCATCCAAGTTCTTATGGTTGATCTTTTCCTGCAGAAAAGCACTCTCTACATCAAGCGAGTTCAAAGTAGCAGCAGGAGCACATAAGGCAGTGCGGAATACATCCCATGACTCACTCAGAGTCCCAAACAAAAACAATCAAGTGACATCATCATTGAAGGTAATGCCTTGCGAAGTCAAGTTCTTGAGAATAGCATGGAACTAGCTCAAATGAGCAGACATCATTGCCTACTCTCCATGCAACCTTAGTGGTTTTATTTGTGATTTATGCACCAATAACTACCAAAATTGGCTCTTCCAATAGGCATAGTTCATACCATCAAGCTTAGCGATGTTGAAGATAGCACTGTCAGTGGAAGAAGATACCATACTACAGTCTAAGACGGTGCAGACAGTTCAAAATTGCTTGTTATTTTCTATTGTAAACAGCCAAAATACCACCAAAACCAAGGCAAAATGACCACGAACTAATAGCTAATGATACTGCCCACCAAGTACCATTAAAAGTACATAAAATCAAGATGATTCAGCATGAAAAATACATCACAGTTCCATGCATACCTGCTTGCTATAATAAATTATAGCCAAGTACAAAGAGAGCAAACTGTAGGCAAAATTAATGCACCAAGTCAACCACTAACAGTCAAAGCATAACCAGCATCAAGTGGGCATAAATCAGCAAAAGTGACAGTCATATGGACATCGAGAAAACACCCAAGCATGTCAAATGAATCCGTCAATAAGCTATCACACCCTTGTGTAATAGGGCAAAGTGTACACAACACTGGCAAGACCTAACACAACTAGGTATATGGTCAAGGAGTGGAAAGCCCAAATCAGCCCAAGTATATCTGTGAGGACCACGACATATTAGCCATGCAACATCCAAGGGAAGATCCCAGTCTTAAGTATCCAAATGCTCAAGTAGCATAAACCCACCTACTCTATGTCTATCAAGCATATCAAGATGCTCCCACTGGTACAAAAGCCATAAATGTCAAGCAAGAAAGCTCGAACAAAGCATGTAAGAGTGCACCAGTGACAAGTGTCCAAGATCAAGCATCAATGAGACATCCCGAGCATATAGGCTTCGTAGTATCCATACGTAGCATCCATAGACATCAAGTACATCCAAATTATAACTTAGGAAAGCCAAGAAATAGCCAAAGTAAGCTCCAGATGATCAAATGCCAAGCCAAAGCAAGGCTCAATAGCATCCAACTCCAAACAATGTAACGTGCATGTAGTAGTGGTATAGGCCAAGCATGTCAAGACCAGTCAAACATAAGCCAAGTACATGCCATAATTACATCAAAGATGGAGATCCAAATGCTATGTGAAGTGATCTAAATCTCAATTAATGATCCGAGAGCATATGCAAGCTCTATGTCAATTCTTGAGAGTCACTACATCAATGTATATAGCCAAGACATAGCCCGAATCCAATAGGCATATCCAAACATAATCAAATGAGCTTCATCTCTGAATATTCTAGCATTGAATAAATTTCTAAAATTGAGCAAATAGTGGCTCAATCCAAGCTCAAAACCATAGGAAAACCATAGGCATACTTTCCCATATGTATCGGCACCAACCGAATCAGGCATCAAATGACCATGTAGCATAAGCATAAAATGTAATGACAGGGGCTACCTTGTTTTGGGCTATCTATGGATTGTGTAGAACAGTCAATGATTGAGAAAATTCAGCCCCAAGAGCATCTCACATCATAGGCATACATTCCCCTAGCATTCGGGGAGTATTTGAGACCAATCGGGCATCCAATGTCAATGCCAAAGTGGTCCAGACATAAAATGCTAATGTAGCATTGCTGTGGACTGCCTATAAACTATGCATAACATTCCCAAACTTGAACTAAATCACATCAATGCTCAATTCCAAGGCTCAGGATCAAATGCCAAGCATAAACCAAGTGTATAGTGCCCAAATGAGGCTGTCGATGACTGGGATGAGCTGTCTAGGGGCTACCATGAACTGGCGCAAATTCACACTACTTGGTTGGAGGGCTTACTACTTTTGTTGATGGGATTTAGGGTGCTCCGAGGCTTTACCACATGTCAAGGGAGGCACACAAGAAGCCTCAACAAGTGGCCACAAGAGGTGTATGATGAGATATGAAGCACGGGAGCTTCAATGGTGCTACCCCCTTTCTCTTCTCAGAATTGTAAACCTGTGAGCTCAATGAAACCTTGAAGAAAATGAAGAAATACCTCTAATGCAATGCCCTAAGGGTGCCCAAAGGGGGGGAAGCTGGGGAGTGACGGGAGCTCGAGAGAGTTGTCTATGGCTGTCGGAAAGGAGACCCAATGAGTGTAGGTAATCAATAGGAAGTTGACGGAGTCATGAACCAAGTCGAAATGCTGGAGGAACCATGCTCTGATACTAGTTGAAAGGTGAGAAGGATCGAAGCTTGCTTGGAAGAGCTATGGCGGGAGAGCAAGAACAAGAAAGAGAGAGACACAAAATGGGAACTCCAACAGTCACAACGTGTGACCGGGCCTTCCTTTATTCAAACTGTCACTTAAAATAATAAAGAATAAAGTGACGGTGACGGCCGCTCGCCACCTGTAGTGTGTGAAGTGGCAGGTACTATCAGTGTAGCAATACACAAGTGGCTAGGGGGAGGCACCTTTACCCCCAATAGGGCCTTCCTTTTATAGCCTAGGAAGGTAGTCTATTTGGCATGTCTGATCATATTATGATTCTTCCCTAGTTGGCTAAGAATCATAGGGGAGCCATTGGTCCCCCCTAAGAATCCCCATCCAAGGGCTGCTTCCGTGGCTAGGGGAATCCAAAATAGGGGCCCCTAATAACTCACACACCCCACAACTCAATGCATTGTGCCTCGAGTTACTAGCATCATAACTACTCTATCTAGCCCAAAGGCTAGATCCATTAAGGTCACCTTTTTGCCATCTTGTCATATAGACCTCATCTGACATACAAGCCAAGACCCACCCAATGTCCGTGCTCACACATGGCTTCTCCTCATAATGGGGGCCTTACAACTTAGAGCACCATGGATCATTGGTGGCACCTTATGAGGGTGGGGCATTGAGCATATTTAATATCCCCCCTCAATGTCTTGAACTACATTCTTGGCCCAATGTCGAGTCTTTGAAGATGAATTTGAAGGATATCCTTTGTAAGAGCTTTGGTGAAGATATCTGCTCCATTCTCCTCCATTGGATAGTAGACCACCAGCTCTACTATCCCATCCTCGATCAAGTCACACACATAGTGATATTGGATATAAATGTGTTTGGTATGGACATGAAAAAATGGATTTTTGGCAATGGCAATGCAACTGTAATTGTCACATCTTAGCATTGTTGGATCTTCATCTTGTACTCCTATATGACACAGGGTCCTTCTTAACCATATGCAGCAAAGCGAGTTGCATTGTATTCTGTTTTGGGAGAAGACAACGCCACAGCTAGTTGCTTCTTATTGATCCAAGAGAATATTCTTGAACCTAAAGAGAAACAATATTCGAAAACTGATTTCTTGGGATCATTGTCACTTGCCAAATCTTGAGTCATAGTTTCCCATAAGAGCACTTTCAGAAGTGCATGTAATACCATAGTCGAGAGTTCCCTTTAAGTATTTGAGCACCCCTATCCTAGCTTTCTAATGACTTTCTTGCGGTTTGTTTGAGAACATGCTCGAAACACCAACATTAAA
Source organism: Lygodium microphyllum (assembly GCF_053477565.2). NCBI lineage: Eukaryota > Viridiplantae > Streptophyta > Polypodiopsida > Schizaeales > Lygodiaceae > Lygodium > Lygodium microphyllum. Next base: position 70,837,720 of record NC_141158.1, read on the forward strand.
AGTGATATCTAGATTGGTGTTACACAAGTAGATAAGGCTGCCAATCAACCTCCTGTACCCCCCAATGTATGCTATAGTGTTGATGTATCCTTAATGAATAACTTCACATTAACCTTCATAGGTGTAGCTATCTCCTTATATTCGGTCATCCCAAATGCTTTTAGGATCTCCCATGCATACTTCTTTTGAGAGATGAATATTTTGCCTTGCTAGATGTCAATCCCCAAACGATAGTGGAACAAGCCCAAGTCATCATTTTAAACTCATAGCTCAAAGCCTTTCAAGTCTAACGAATCATATATTCATAGCCACTTGTAATAAGAAAGTCATCCACATATAAGAGAATCACTACAAACTTTTCATTATCCCTGTAAACATACAAGTTAGCATCTGGGGCATATCTTTTGAAATCCAAGCCTAGAAATAATTTATCTATCCGCTAATACCATGCTCTGGGGGCTTGTTCTAGCCCATACATTGCCTTCTTTAGCTTATAGACTTTGTTCTCAGAATGGGGGGCCCCAAACCCTGGTGGTTGAGCCACATACACCTTCTCCTTTAGGTCTCCATTCAAGAATACTGATTTGACATCCATTTGGTATATTCGCCACTTCTTATGAGCAGCCACTACAAGTACTGTGCAAATAATGGTCATTCTAGAAGTTGAAGTAAATGAATCTTGAAAATCAAATCCTTTAGCCTATGAAAATCAAATCCTTCAACTTGTGAAAATCTCTGTGCGACTAATCTAGCTTTGTACTTTTCTAAGTTGCCATTTGCCTTGTACTTGGTGCCAATAATCTTTCTCTTTCCTAACCGATTCACTAGATCCCAATTGTCATTCTTCATTATGCTGTCATACTTAGCTTGCATAGCTGTTCTCCATGCTAGATTAGCAAGTGCTTCTTCCAAGTCTGCTTGCTCCTTTACTTTTCTCATAATGTCATCAAGGCCCTATTGACTATTTGAGTAGAAGCCTTTCTTTGCTCCTCTATTCTGAGAGACCTCCTTGGTCCATCAACCTTTTCCTCAACTGTAGTAAGCATAGGATTACTACGTCATATAGTTGCTTTACCCATTGTGGCAATGGCTTTTCTAGTGGCATGATTGCAGATTGGTGAACTTTGACCTCATCATTTGAAGATGTTACTTCCTCCTCCTTGAGAGTAGAGACAACTCTTGGGATATGTTCATAGCGGACTACTTCTTTGCTAGATGATAAAGTGGAAGAACTTATATTCTCCTCCTCTACTATATGTGGCTACTTCTTGAACACCACATCTGTTAACCCCAACACGAAGAAAGCAAAAGGAAGCGGAAAAGATGTAGGGCAAAGGCGGAAAAAAGGTAGCCCGACTGAAGAAAGAAGATGAAAAAAGACCAAAAGCGCAAGGGCAACCTTAAAAGTCCAAGGCAAATGCAAAAGGGGAAAGGCGCATTTTAAAATAAAAAGGCGCACCCTAAAATCTTGTAAAAGAGCGTCGGGCTCTCACCCATGCAATTTGTAAATGTAGATAGGCGGTGGAAACTAGGAAGATAGACGGACAATGAGAAAAGGGGCCTAGGCTAATGGCCGGCCATGTAAAAAAGGGAGATGACCGCCCATGGAAATTAGGGCATGTATATAAAGTTGAAAAGTGAATGAGAAGATCATTCTTGTATGTGGCAAAAGCTTCTTCTTCTTCTTCTTCTTCTCTTGTTTCTTGCTTTCTTGCTTGTGCGTGAGAGAGGGATTGAGAGAGTGTGAGAGAGTGAGGGAGTGATTGTGTGAGAGTGAGGGATCTTGGAGAAGAAGCTCTCCATCTTCTCTCTTCATCTTCTCCTCCTCTCTTCTCTTCTCTTGTCTCTCGCGTGGCTATGGAGGATGAAGCTCATGGGAGAGGGATTGAGGTTGCTTGAGCTTGCCTCAAGGATCGTGGAGTTGCCGGCGTGCAAGAGAGAGGAGGGTACTCGATCGAGCATCAAGGTAAGCTTACTACACCTGTAAGGTAGGCATTGCGTGTTGGCTATGTGAGAGGTAGCCATGGCTACTCGGTTCGAAATACTTGAGCAATAAGTGGTCCGTAGGTCTCAGGGTAGAGCTGAAAGCTCCCCTACATTTTGGTTCCATTGCCGGGACCAAGGGAATCGAGCCTTGAGTGCCGCGCGCATCAGATCGAGCATGGAAGTAGGGTTTGCAGCCTGATCGAGTTAGGAGGTTTTAATCCGTGGAACAGGTAAGTATTTGGGTTTGTTGTGAGCATTAGGTTAGGATTATTGTTCTGCATTTCTGTTTTTCATATTGCCTGCACTAGATTAAGGTCAGATTAGGGTAGGAAAAGAGAAAATAGGGGTTCTGGTTACTACTGGAAACAGGAAAACAGGGGCCCAGATTCAAGTTTTTGGGTGAAACAGGGACAGGGAACTGGCTGTAAGGTTCTGCAGTGCTAGAAAAGGACCTTAAGAGGTTTGGGAAGCCAGGATAGACCTCATTTCTTTAGTTGGCCCAGAGAGAGAGAGAGAGAGAGAGAGAGAGAGTTTCTGGTTCACAGGATGAGGAAACGCGACCCTGATTCTAGACGCATTTGATTCGTGCTGCTTCAGGTGAGTCTAGTGTGTTCCATTGGTGCCCTAATCTGTTATGGGAAGTTTATGGTGATTGAGTGCAGCAAGCATTAGGAAGGATTCAAATGCGCCAGAATCGCGTCCGCCGCCGATGCAGTCGGACCAACCTGTAGTGGTCCGATCCCCAGAAATCGGACCACCTGAGTTCTGGAGTGGGACCGTCCGACTGAGAGAGAGTTGGACCAGGCTAGTCTGATTACCAGAATCAGACCGTCCCTATCGGACGTGCCATGTGGCACTTGGACTGCCCTTAGAATCGGACCATCGTAGTCGGACCACTCGGACCACTCGGACTAACCCGTCAGATTTTGAAAATCGGACCGTCTGACTTTCAGAATCGGACCAGTCCACCACTCCGAAAATCGGACCACTTTTTCGATTCGATTCTTAGAATCGGACGTGACCAAAATCGAACCACTGGTCCGATCGGACCAACCCCGTCCAACTGTTAGAGTCGGACCAGACATGTTCGATTGCCAGAATTGGACTGTCCGACTCCCAGAGTCGGACTAGCCCTGTCCGATTCCCAGAATCGGACCATCTTGCCAGAACAAAAAGATAAGGATCTTTTGCTGACCTTGCCAGAGGCCTGATCCTAGGACACAACCTTGAACACCCCCAGGACCCAGTTTGGCCATTAGAACCTTAGAGATTAATCGAAGCAGGGTGCGGAAAGACCATAGAATAGCCGGGAACTGAGTTGAAAACTCAAATTAGGCTAAGAACGTGGGTAGAAACAAGGTGGAGTTTGCATTAAACACTTTCTACATCGGCATTTCACTTTTGTGCTCCACTAAACCTGCACAGCAAGAAAAGAGAAAAGCCTATTTTCGCACCAAGCACCACGAAAGCACTAAGCACAACATGTAAGTAAGGAGCGCCACTGCTTTCAAATAACAAGGAACACATCTGGATACCTAATAACATTAAGGAACCCACTAGTAGGAGAAGACCCCAAGACTTCGACAGGTGCTTGAGCGCCCTACTAAGTCGTACCTGGAGAAAACACGAAGACACAAGAAGCAACAAGATAGAGGAGTGAAAGCTACCAGAGCTGATTGGATTCATCGACAATCTCGTGGAGCTGGAAGCAGAAACAATGTCGGGATCAAGAGGCGACCAAGGGGAAGACCAATTAGACTTAGGAGAATTTCCAACTTCGGTCCAGGAACTGGTCGACGACTACGATCTACTCACCAGGACTGAGATCCAAGGTAGGCCTATAGAGGAGGTGGTGGCTAACCTGGAAGAAGAGAGAAGAGCTATCAAGAGAGAGTTGGAAGGCATAATTGCCTACAACCATGAGCAAAGGGCTAGAAGGCTGCAGCAGGACGTGGATATGTACGAGGCTAGACGAGTACTAGGACCTAGCTGGGGCAACCAAGTCCGGACCAAACGTAGAGAGGGAACGGGCAGCACAGGCTGGCATGACGTTGAGTGAACTGGTGGCAAAGTGACTCATGGACAATACAACCGTGGAACAAAGTGCTACTACCCTAGCCACTGCGCTACTATTAGGATTGGGAGTCACGCAAGGGGCTAAAGGGCATGCTAGAATCCCCATAGTAGCGAAACAACTAGCTCGGTACGAACCTAGCAGTGACCCGTACAGCTTCATGGAGCAGTTCGAGCAAGTATGTGAGGCAAACGGTCTTACTGACCCTGCGCAGCGAGCTCAGGCCTTCGGCCTGTGCTTAGGCGACAAGGGGAGGACCTGGTACTCTAGTTTGGATGACGCAAAACGTACAAACTTCGCTCACCTTAAGGTCCTCTTCATTAAGAGGTTTTCGGAGGCAGGGTATTCGGACAACCTCATTGTTAGGTTGATGAATATCAGTCAAAGGGAGAAGGAGGATGTTAGAGATTACGTCACTCAGGTGCGCAATCTCTACAAGAGAATCTCTGCCAATGAGCAACCCACCGAGAGGGCAGTGTCTACAGTGTTCATGAACGGGATTTGGAGTGAGGAGCTCTACAAGGCTTTGGCCAGTAACTCCACCTTACAACGAGACGTGCTAGCTCGAGTCTTCGAGGAGGCAATATGTGTAGACGATCAACTTAGGGAACGTAGCATGAGGACTACCACCCGAGATGATGCAAGCCAGAGGGACCCTGAGAGATCAACCACCTTAGGGGAAAAAGCAACTGCTAGTGCGCAGGACAAGGGAAAGAGTGTAGACCACGATCAAGGGATGGTAGAGATGAGAATGGAGATTGCGCGGTTGCAAGAGCTCGTTAGAAAGCCTGTGAGATCGCATGTACAATGTGTGTACTGCGGCGGGAATCACCTCCCTGTGGAGTGCCAAGATCCTAGATCTCGGCCGTGCTCAAATTGCGGTAGATTCGGACATGATGCAGTGCATTGTAGAATGCCGAGGAGACTCCCATATACACAGCAGTACAATCCTCCATACTTGGGCAATAGGCCACCTAATTTCTTTGGTAGGGGAACCCAGTTAGCTCTTCTAGCACCAACTAACTCAAGACTTGTCGTGCCTAGGCTGGAAATGAACCCAACTGGTATACCTAGGCCACCAGGGCCTTTTGTGACTCACCCACCTAGCGATGCTCCTATTCACTTTATGGAGAAGCCTAATGAGGAAGAGGCATATGTCAATCCTTATGTATCCTACGATGAGGAGGGCAACCCAGTCCTGATGGACTATCGGCCAGTGCCGGTGATGGCTTTAGGAAGAGGACGAGGCAGAGGCTTTGGAGGGCCCCAGTCACATGATGGACTTGCAGCCACCCACGCCACATTTCATCACACTGCCCAGAGCGAGAACAAGCTAACAAGGACAAAGCGGATCTCCGATGCACAGAGTGTGGAATCACACATATGTTTCCTGATTGTCCTAGGCGAAAGCCATCCACGAGCACTACCAACATGCCATCGGTGCCTTTGGGGCTCTTTGGAGTTGAAACTTTCGGTAGTGAGGATACGCCCATCCCACTACATGCTATGACACGAGCTCAAACGAAACAAGTAGGCATCTCCTTGCCAGGGCCAAGTAACCTTGATGCAACCTCAATGGGGAAGAAAAGCTGGAGGAGACGGAAAAAGAGAATCGATGCGAAGATAATCCTTAAAACTGAGGAAACGACTACGCTGGTAATGGGAAAGAGGGTCACAGACGCAGAAGCAGAGATCTTGGCTCCTAAGACAGCAGAGCTAGGGAGTGCCAAGGTAGGGGAATATCCCCATCCCAAATGGCAAATTGAAGCTATAGCTAAGGTCAAGGAGTGGGTCAAGGACGCCCAAAAGCACCTCGAAGATGCTAAACCCATATTGGAAGACCCTATGGACGACTTCTCCAGTATTAGCACACCAGTCTCACCCTCAACACCACAGGCTGGGAGCATGCCTGCACCACTAGGAGCGACTCAACAGCAAGGCCAGGGGGAAGCTTACCAGGGCAGACAGAATGCATGGCCTAGAACTGCCAACCTCAGAGGAAGACAAGGGTCCAATAGCCTCCTCACAACTTTGCTGTCCACCCCAGTAACTTTAAGCCTGGAGGATCTGCTTAGGCAAAATCACTCCTTGTGGCATGAGTTAAAAGACTCGATCGAGGGACACGCAAAACTTGCGGGTACTGATCCGCAAGAGCATGATGCAGTTGCACGGATCCCAAGCCTAACTCTACACGCAGATCCTAAATCTTTGCACATCAATGCTTTTTGGGAAGGCACTGAAATGCACACAGTTTTACCTGTCCTAGCCTTAGGATACATGACTCGGAAGGGAATTGTAGACACAGACGCCGGTGTTAGTGTGCTAAACCATGCAGTCCTAGATGCATGGGGAAACCCTCCTGTAGAGACTGCTAGATTCAATGTCACGCTAGCAAACGGAATGAAGGTAAGACCATTTGGGGTCTTAAAGAATTGGACGGTAAAGATTGCCGGTGTGCAATTCTCAGTAAACTTCATTGTCATGAAGGGAGTAGATTACGACATACTATTAGGCCGACCTTGGATGAGGAATGCACGAGTGGAAATGGATTGATTTTCCTAGGGAACAGAACTAGTGTAGTGAGGGTAGAGATGGACACTTGGACGACGATGCCTGTTGATCTGGTTGCCATCTCAGCCATGCTAAAAGGTGATACTCAAACCACCAAGCCCTATGGATCGCTCGCTAGATATATTCCTTACCCTGAGGATGAGAGGGATTGGATGCACGTGTTGGCAACCATTGACCTACCATTCTCGGATGAGGAAGAACCACATCAGCAGGTTGCTAAAACCACTACCGTGCCAACTAAGGAGCCAGTTGTGCCACTCTGCATGATGGCAAGAAGCTCACTCAACCCAGGCAAACCGGAACCGTCTCGCATCCCCAACAACAAACTAGAGCTCTAGGAGATCCTAGAGTATTTGACCGATAAATTGAATGGCAATTTGACTGCTAACTTAAAACCTCTACGTGACCTTTTAGCTAAACCAGAATGGAAATGGACCAAGGTCCATGACCTGAACTTGTTATATAACTGGGCTTTAGTTACTGATGACAAGGAGATTGAAGAGGGAAGCTTAGGGGATGATGAGCAGTCAAAAGGACAGGACCCGGACGATGATGAGCATGAGGACTGTCACTCTACGGGAGAAGAGAGAGAAGAAGAGGTAGACACGATAGAGTATGACATGAAGGGAAAAGCGATAGAGCAAATTAGGGCAGACTTAAGGCCTGGGAAAGAAGGGGTCAGTTGAAACGAAAATGGTGCGCAGATCGATCGCAGTATGCTCACGTAGTGAATCCCGGAAGGTCCCCAAGAACAATGAACTCTACCTTTTTGCACAAAAAACAATGTAAAAGCATGAACGACAAGAAGCAAGAGACCAATTGGGTTCAATCTCCCCCCATGCCTTGTGTGAGCGCTTCACAAAGCATGTATTTTATGTATATTTCCATCTTCATGCTCAATAATAGCCCAATTTACAAAAATATGACAAGCTTTTAGCTTTTGAGTTTGCCTTTTACAAAAGTAGGAAATAAAGCTAATGGACGGTGCCCATAGAGTCTGGCACGCCCAATCTCAATGTCCAAATAGAAATAACATATCCGTGCGCATAGGCGCATACAAAATAATAATCAATAATCAATGCCTCAATAGACATAACAAAATATAGGCGTGGCGCCTATCAAAATATAATCCAAAGGTCGAATACTCGCTAGAATCCAATGCTTTCCTCCGCCACTGCTGCTATCTCTACACATGAACTGAAGCATTTACAATCGTTAGTAAAATAATACAATTAAACCGACAAAAGTGAATACCTAGCAGTCTTCAGCTACATAAATAAATCAACTGGTTAGAAATAAATCCTAACCTTAGTTTATTACGAGTGCGCACTCTAAACTCATAAACGTTTAAGATGCCAGGAGGCATATTCCACGGTGGATTCCCTGAGGATTTACGGTGGATTCCGTAAACTTAGATGACCGGGGCTCATACACAAAGTGGATTCTTTGTGCGAGAAGTTGATGGGGACGCCTGTCCTTTTCGGGCGTTTCATTAATTTAATGTGTACATGGGTGATTCCATAGCGGGTGATTCCGCAAAATACATATTAAATTAATAAACGTTTATGAGTTTAGAGTGCGCACTCGTAATAAATTAAGGTTAGGATTTATTTCTAACCAGTTGATTTATTTATGTAGCTGAAGATTGCTAGGTATTCACTTTTGTCGGTTTAATTGTATTATTTTACTAATGATTGTGAATGCTTCAGTTGATGTGTAGAGATAGCAGCAGTGGCGGAGGAAAGCATTGGAGTCTAGCGAGTATTCGACCTTTGGATTATATTTTGATAGGCGCTACGCCTATATTTTGTTATGTCTATTGAGGCATTAATTATTGATTATTATTTTGTATGCGCCTATGCGCACGGATATGTTATTTCTATTTGGACATTGAGATTGGGCGTGCCAGACTCTATGGGCACCGTCCATTAGCTTTATTTCCTATTTTTGTAAAAGGAAAACTCAAAAGCTAAAAGCTTGTCATATTTTTGTAAATTGGGCTATTATTGAGCATGAAGATGAAAATATATATAAAATACATGCTTTGTGAAGCGCTCACACAAGGCATGGGGGGGGATTGAACCCAATTGGTCTCTTGCTTCTTGTCGTTCATGCTTTTACATTGTTTTTTGTGCAAAAAGGTAGAGTTCATTGTTCTTGGGGACCTTCCGGGATTCACTACGTGAGCATACTACGACCGATCTGCGCACCAAAAAAAGGAGTCATGCTAATGGAGTGTGACAGATCCTGGCTAGAACGAATAGGAGCGGTAGATTACGAGCAAGCCGGAGTAGCACAACGATGGGTAATCCCAGTGCTCAAGACAGATTCACCTACGGAACTATGACCCCCTGGGGAAACACCTTCCTCAAGTGAGGGATACGAGTTCAACTCAGAATCGGAAGTTAGCACTGAGAGTGATCCTGAGATACCGCAACCCTCTGAGGTCAAACGCACCAAGGGAGACTTGCCAGTCCACCTAAGGCTAAAAGAGGAGACCAGGAAGCAAGCAAGGGACTCAGAAGCGGAAAGGCAGAGGAAACCACAAGATCTACCCAAACGGTTTACAAAATTTAAAAAGGGTGACAGAGTGGTGGTCATGTTAGGTGCAAAAAGACAAGGTCAGACTAGTGAATCGATCGAGGGACCCGCCAAAGTCAGAGGTTAACTTGGCTGGGAAAGGCAAAAAACCAAGACCGGTGTTCGTTGCAGATGACTTGGGGGGGAGGAAGAAACCAAACTCATTGTACTCCTGCAAGAGTACGTTGACGTGTTTGCCTGGACATTGGACGAACTTAAGGGAGTCGACCCCAGAGTCGTGACTCATAACTTAAGGGAGTCGACCCCAGAGTCGTGACTCATAACATCCCAATGGTTCCAGATGCAGTGCCAACAAAACAACGACCTTACCCCATGAATCCCAAACACGCCTATGCAGTGAAGGAGGAGATTGATAAACTCATGAGGGCAGGTTTTATATATGAGATCGAGCACACGGACTGGGTGTCACCTATCGTGATTGTCATGAAGAAAAGTGGAAAAATCCAAGTGTGCGTAAACTACAAAAAGGTGAATGCTACTACGAAAAGGGATAACTATCCTTTACCTTACACCGAGCACATGCTGGAGAGGGTAGCAAGGAAGGAAGCCTACAGTTTTCTGGATGGTTTCTCAAGTTACAATCAAGTGCAAGTGCACCCTGACGACATGCACAAGACTGCCTTTGCCACGGAATGGGGCGTATTCGCCTACATTGTCATGCCTTTTGGGCTAATGAACGCACCTGCAACTTTCCAACGCCTAATGTGCACTATCTTTAAGGACATGCTTAGGCACGAACTGGAAGTGTTCGTAGACAACCTATGTTTACACTCTAGTTGGGCCGAACACTTGAAGAAATTGAGAGCTGTCTTTGAAAGGTGTAGGCTGTACCACCTCTCGCTAAACCCCTTAAAGTGCCAGTTCTGGGTAAAACATGGATGCATCTTGGGGCACGTAGTGTCAAGGAACGGCATTGCCACTGACTTTTCCAAAGTCAGAGTCATTGTTGACCTACCGCCACTCGAAAACTACAAGGGAGTTCAGTGCTTCTTGGGACACACTGGATATTATCGACGATTTGTGCTAAATAATGCATTAATAGCTAGACCTTTGTACAAGCTATTGATAGTGTTTGAGTGGATGGAGGAATGCCAGCACGCATATGAAGAATTGAAAAAGGCTCTTATGACTGCACCAATCTTGCGAGCCCCAGACTGGAACATAACGTTCCATGTGCACATAGACGTCTCTAAGTTCGCTATTGGAGCCGTGCTATGCCAGCTTGGTGAGCATAACTTGGATTACCCGGTGAGTTTTGCCAGTAGACAGCTCACAGAAATCGAGATGAACTATTCCACGACGGAAATGGAGGGGTTGGCCATGGTATTTGCAGTAAAGAAATTTAGGCATTACCTGTTGGCCACTCCCTTTGTCTTCTTTGTTGACCATCAAGCCCTACTATATCTTGTGAACAAGCCTTGCGCTACGGGGTGCATAGCTAGATGGTTACTCCTTTTACTGGAGTTTGACTTCTCTGTGGTTTTACGCAAAGGAAGGCAGCACTACATGGCTGACCACATGTCCCGCATACCCACAGGAGAAGCCGCTAGACGAGGAGTGCCTGACGATTTGCCGGACGCCCATCTTTTTAACTTGTCTAGTGAGTGACAGTTATTTAGAGCGGATCTGACGCCGTATTGGGCCGATGACATAGTGCAAGTGCTAGAAAATGGACTACCAAAGCGACCCATTGAGAAGGCCAGGCTGAAGACACTTATCTTGAAAATTTAGCCATACCAACTGATAGAGCTGGCCAACTCTATAGGTTGGGACAAGATGGTTTATTGTGCAGATGCGTGTGTGAGCATGAGATGCACGACGCATTAAACGAAGCACATGGCGGAATCGGTGGAGGACACTTTAGTGGGGACACAACAGCCCAAAAGGTGCTACAATCCCAACTATGGTGGCCCACCCTATTCCGCGATGCAACTAAATTTGTAAAGCACTGCGATGAGTGCCAAAGAACCAAAGTGTCTGTGCGAAAGGACAAGATGGAGTTGACCCCTGTCATAGCCCGAAAACCCTTTGAAAAATGGGGCATCGATTTTATTGGGCCTGTCAGTCCTGTAGCACAATATTCCCAAGCTCGATACATCATAGTGGCGACCGACTATTTAACGAAATGGGCAGAGGCATGAGCCACGAGGAATAACGATGCTAGGACCACCGCAAAGTTCTTGTGGGAGCAGGTCATTTCACGGTTTGGCTGTCCAATCGAACTTGTAAGCGACCAAGGCACACACTTCATTAATGAAGTGATTGCCCACTTGCTCTCTACCTTCCTAATAATTCATCAGAAGTCCTCTCCCTATTACCCTCAGGCTAATGGCCAAGCCGAATCCACAAATAAAATCCTAGTCAATGTGCTTACAAAAGTCGTGTCTACTTTGAGAAGTGACTGGGACAACAAGCTAATGGCGGCCTTGTGGCACAGCTTATAAAACGGCTGTAGGACATACGCCCTTTTACAGGAGGAATCTGCCGATGCCGAGCCACCTGAACACACAATTGTAGCAAGGAGAAGGAGGCAAGAGTTAGCAAAGGAGGCCCAATGCCGAGCGCGCATACTTCCACGACAACTTCCTGAGGAGCCCATGCCACAGAGAAATGATACACATCCTGTAGATTGGCCCCAGGAGTTGGTCATCTGGCACCAGAGAGAGCTACATAAGAGGCCATTCGAGATTTCATTTGCTTTTCCACGCTCCCTGGACCGGGCCCTACCTTTAGGAGTCGTAGCCAAGATCAAAGATCTGGCTAACAAACTCGCAAACAGATGGATGGAAGAAAGAAGCATGATAATGACTAGGTGGAGACAAGAGCCACGATAATACTGGGAAGACAAGGTCAGTCTGGTTCCCAAATCCGTCCAAGGCTACGAGGCACAGTCGAAATGGAGGAGGATTTGGGACACCAATTTTGATACCTGGACCGCATTTTGTAGCTCCCTCCCCGAAGAGCATAACGATCCCATCTACATGCCCTACCCACGTAGGCATGGAGTGGATCACAACAGAGATTTGCATGGGGATTTTGACTTCCCGAAAATCTATAATGTAAATGCTAGAAGCCCGGAGGAGTGCTTAATATTTAGGGTAGAAGATATACTTCCCTCCATAAATAGTTTTCTTGTAGATTTCTCTTCCTGCCCCGATCCAGCATTCTTAACCACTTGTAATTACCTCCGACTTCTCAAATTCCTGCTACTCCAGAAACCTGCAACAAAGAAAGCCCATCTCCCTCCACTCTTTTTTTATCTTAACCTAGGAATAGATAGTAGAGCCATGACGAGGTTGATGATGCGCGCTACTCTCCTCCCTACCTTCTACTTAGAGCTATTAGAAAATATGAGCGACACCCGTTTTGCAAGGTGTAATCACCCCTTTTTGTCCACCACTCCTTTAAGGGCTAGAGCCGATATTAAGGAATACCTACAAAGTCGTGCATTTTTATCACAATGCCTGCGACCACCTCGTGAATAAATAGGTGCCCCATACCTTGCCCAATGTACACTCTCTCATTCACAAAAAAAAAAAGGAAAGAAAAGAAAGTGCTTGTAGTCTTCATTCACTATTATAGTGCACTATACTCACTGCAACTAGAGTCCTCTCTAGCCCCTCCCCCACTTCACACTTAGGGCACATCAAGGGCAGGACTTTCAGACCTGTCACCCTGAGTCTTGCACCGCACCTCCGAAGCCACACAAACTGGGCTCTCAAGTGTGGGCCATTACCAAGGGCTTGCCCAAGATTAGACCCGTGTCCTAGTTCCACTGGCACGGGCACCATAAGTGCACCACTTTTCTTGCAGGTTATGTTCATGTTTCAAGAACGCGCGGCTTGGTCGAAGGAGATCATCTACTACATCCTCCAATGACAAGGAATTTTTCCAAGAGTCGGACATGACCCCATTACTGCAACTTCAAGAGCTTCGCTGCGAATGTTTGAATGGCTCAACAGATTTCATGTTGTGAATCATCCGCCTACTGATGGGTTGCCATGACTGAACCAAATCAAGCCGAAGGAAAACCCCGTGATGGGCTGCCATTGGCATAGATCTTGGAACCTCACCGTTCAATGATTCATGCCCACCGTCTCAAGATCTATGGATCACTTATTGGCACCACAAGCCCGAAGACTTTCAACTTAAAACTGAAGATCCTCTACTCCCAGACAAGGGTTTTTAGCCCAGGCCACGGCTCTTCAAGGCAAACAGCGTTCGGGGGGTTTCTTTAGAATAAATCCCTCCAATACCATCCTCCTAAGGGATTGCTTATTGTTTCAAGCGTTTCGGATACTCAAAAGACGACCGGCTCCATAGGGGCGCCAGAACAGTGAGAACGATGCCGAGAATCGTCAGGAAGACCAAAGCACGCCGGAATCGCTTCTGGTCATCGTCATCAAACACCATCACTCTCATTCACAAGCCTCAGTGTCATCTACCCACCAATTACACCTAGCATTAGCAGCATCTATCCCACTACTTCCCACCACAGTGCCATGGGACTGGCACTCGTCTAGGAGGGGGGTAATGTTAACCCCAAGACGAAGAAAGCAAAAGGAAGCAGAAAAGACGCAGAGCAAAGGCGGAAAAAAGGTAGCCCGATTGAAGAAAGAAGAGGAAAAAAGACCAAAAGCACAAGGGCAATCTTAAAAGTCCAAGGCAAATGCAAAAGGGGAAAGGCACATTTTAAAATAAAAAGGCACACCTTGAAATCTTGTAAAAGAGCACCGGGCTCTCACCTGTGCAATTTGTAAATGTAGATAAGCGGTGGAAACTAAGAAGATAGACGGACAATGAGAAAAGGGGCCTAGGCTAATGGTCGGCCATGTAAAAAAGGGGGATGACCACCCATGGAAATTAGGGCATGTATATAAAGTTGAAAAGTGAATGAGAAGCTCATTCTTGTGTGTGGCAAAAGCTTCTTCTTCTTCTTCTTCTTCTCTTGTTTCTTGTCTTCTTGCTTGTGTGTGAGAGAGGGATTGAGAGAGTGTGAGGGAGTGAGGGAGTGATTGTGTGAGAGTGAGGGATCTTGGAGAAGAAGCTCTCCATCTTCTCTCTTCATCTTCTCCTCCTCTCTTCTCTTCTCTTGTCTCTCGCGGGCTATGGAGGATGAAGCTCATGGGAGAGGGACTGAGGTTGCTTGAGCTTGCCTCAAGGATCGTGGAGTTGCCGGCATGCAAGAGAGAGGAGGGTACTCAATCAAGCATCAAGGTAAGCTCACTACACCCATAAGGTAGGCATTGCGTGTCGGCTATGTGAGAGGTAGCCATGGCTGCTCGGTTCGAAACACTTGAGCAATAAGTAGTTTGTAGGTCTTAGGGTAGAGCTAGAAGCTCCCCTACAACATCACATCTCGCTATGATATTGTTGGCCTCTTGGCCATACAAATTTTAAGCCTTTTGCTCATCATTATAATCCAAGAAGATACATTTTGTGCTTTTTGGATTTAACTTGTTTCTCTTATTCTTTGGAACATGTGCATGACATTCACATCCAAAAGTTTTAAAATGTGAGATAGATGGTTTCTTACCAAAATACGTCTCATGAGGAGTTTTTCTCTTAAAAGCCTTTGTGTAACTCTGATTGAGAATGTAGACTATAGTATTAACAACTTTTTCCCAAAACTAGCTAGGAAATCCCTTGCTCTTAAGCATGCACCTTGCCATTTTCACAATAGTGCAATTTTGGCATTCAACAATGCCATTATGCTGAGGTGTCATCAATTGACACTTAATTCATTTGCTCTTGCAAAATTCTTCAAACTCCTTTGAGCTGAACTCACCACCACCATCTATTCTAAACTTCTTTAGACTTTTCTTTGTTTCATTCTCAATAAGTTTTATCCATTCTTTAAACTTATTAAAAGCTTGAGTCTTATCACAAAGGAAGTACAGCCACATCTTCCTACCGTAGTTGATCTCCCAAGGCTTTTGTAGGAATTTTACCACATAAGTTAGCATGCACCAACTCTAGAGGAGCCTTCGCCCTATTCTTAATTTCTTGTGAAAATGCATTTCTCACTTGATTTTCCATCATGCAAGCTTCACACAGTTCCTTCATTTCAGTTACTGCAGGTAGGTGGGCAACCATACCTTGCTAATGCATCTCTTTCAACACTGCAAAACCAATGTGATCAAATCTTTCATACCAAAGTTTACTTGTGCCCACATCAACTATGGCTATAAGAGCACTTAGCTCATACAGGTAATTACTCCTTTCTCCTTTGTTGACAACTTTGCTAGCACCGTCGATAATTTTTGCACCTATCTTAGTGAATCTCACCTCATGACCAATATTAATTCTAGAAGCAACTAATAGGAGATTTCTATTAATCTCTAGAACATACAGCACATTTGAATGAGTTCCCCATTTGCAGTAACAAAGGAAATAATACATGTACCCTTAGCAGGGCATTTTGCATAACTATCACAGTGATGGATTCTTATAGAGGCTTCATAGAACTATATAGACCTTTCTTGTTAGTCATGTGATAGTAGGAGATACCACTATCTAATACCCATGAGTCAGTATTAGATATTTCTTGCACCAAGAAACATGCTTCCTCAATGGTTGCCATGAATAACTCCAACCCTGCTTCAATTGTATTGGCTCTCTCCTTCCCTATCTGCAATTGTATGTCCTTTCTTCCTGTAGTAGAAGCATTCTCCTTGAAAGTTTTTCTTACCACCGTTCTTCTTTTTGTCACCATTGGTAAAGGAACCACCTTTGCCTTTTGTATTGGCAGAGAATGCATCATCTACACTACTGCTACCTTCTCAGGCTTTAAGCCTCATCACCTCCTCCATTAATAGTGTATAAAATTTCTCAAATGTCAAACCTTGGGGTCCCACCTGAGTGTTGTTTAAGTAGTTACCAACCCAACAAAATTTAGTGGACAAATCCAATGACACCTCTGAGCTAGCTCCTCACGAGTCTTGTATCGCAGCACTAGCCATCTAGTTGCACAGATTCTTGATCTGAGTGATGAATGCTTTAGTTATGTCTCCTTCAACAAACTTCTCTATTGCTAGTTGATTCTCCAAGTTCTGAATCATTGTTTGATTTCGTGTTTCATACTGACTCCTCAGTATGTTCCAAGCCTCTGATGCCTTGGTTGTATGTTGAATCAAGATCAAAACACTGCTAGAATAGCTTGTAAATAAGGGACATAGTGCATCTACATTCCTTCATTTCCAAGATCATAGATGATCTACATTTTTAGGGATCATAACACTTGAATTTGATGGGTTGGGGATGGGTTGTGGTTCTGGGTCAATCCCTAGCTTTATCTCTAGAAGCTCATAAGAATCAAGGATAGTTGTGATTTTAAACTTCCACAAAGTATAGTTTGTAAAATCTAACTTGCCTTCACTAAAGGTTGGAGGAAGAATCCTAAATGTTTGAATTGCCAGTACAACAACACCACCACTTGATGCGCTAGCACGGCTACTTGAATTGCCAGTACAACAACACCACCACTTGATGCACTAGCACGGCTACTTGATGCAGTAGACATCATTTATCCTCTTCGCTATTGATGCCCTTGTCTCTCACGTACTCTTCACTCCTCAAAGCCTCCTGGGCTCTGATACCATGTAGAAATTACATGGCACAACATATAGAATGTGAGCAAGGAGTAGAGAACACACAACAAATGTGAGAAGAATAGAGATTGCTTTGCATTAATACGAAGATGGCTTTGTCCATCTGTGCACTTCCACTGTGAAGCTTAGATGATGATCCAAACAAATGATATGCAAAGAGCTTAAGGGTAGCTAAAATAACTCTGATTGGGTGAAAGATAGTTTGATAATGGCTTTAGAGGGGTCTTCCTTTTATAGCCTAGGAAGGTAGCTTCGTCGGCATGTTTGACCATATTATGAAAATTTCATTGTCGATTAGGGAATATTCTAGGGAATATTTTCTTTACCGTCAGGCCAAGGGTGTTGCCCTCAGATCCTTGTCAAAGGGGGACATAGCCCCACTAAGACCCCCCAGCCAAGGGCTTCTTCTCTGGTCATTGGACCCCAAAATAGGGGCCCATGATAACTCCCACACCTTGCAACTCAATGCATTATGCCTTGAGTCGCTACCAACATAACTACTTTTTTCTAATCCAAAGGCAAGATCCACTAAGGTCACCTTTTTACCATCCTGTCACATAGACCTCATCTAACATACAAGTCAAGACCCACCCAATGTTTGTGCTCACACATGGCTTCTCCTCATAATGGGGGCCTTACAACTTAGAGCATCATGGATCATTGGTGGTGTCTTATGAGGGTGGGGCATTAAAAATATCTAACACTTTCACACACACACACACACACACACACACACACATATTTTTTTGGTAATATCCAGTGTAGTATATTTATGTGCTCACAAATTTACAAGCTGGGGAACCCCAGAAAAGGGGGCTATCCCAAACTATCAGAAACATAAAAAGAAAAGCTCTATGCAGGAAGCATCCATGTCACCCTCATAGCTGGCATCATATAGAGATTGCCGCAGTGAGGCTCGGAAGGATTCATATTGCTGGTGATTTTGATGACCCAAGTATGCCAAATTATGATCACTCCAGATTGTCCAAAGAGCCCAATATCTCACCCAAAAAAGAAAGAGTGAGTATTGAGACAAAGAACACATAAATCGGCCAAAGAGCCAAAAATGTTTCCCAAAGCTATGACTTGGGAAACGAAGCTGAAGCGAATCTGAAATTCTCCTGAGGAGGATCCTAGAACAAGGACAATGCCAAAATAAATGAGGGATCAGGGGGCCAAACATCTCAGACATGTGGATGATGTAATGTGACGTTTAGCAAGTGTGACCCCCACTGACAGTGTGCTTGTCAAACATCTCCAAAGAAAAAGCCTTTGTTTCAGTGGCATTTTACATTTCATGAGCATCCTAAGATTCTTCCTCCACCATGCAAGAGAATTCGTTAAGTGCCACAGAGAATTAGCATGCTGTTGAATCCATGGGGCAGGATGAAGAAGCTTGTATACTTTGATGGAAGTTAAGGCATAAAGAGAGACAAGACGAATGCATGTAGCAGATGGCTATAATTGCCAATCCATAAGCCTGTTTGTATCAAGAATAGGTGGAATTGGTAGAAAGGGATGCAGTAAATTAGCAATTTTCTTCCATATAAACCTATGATGCATTCCCAATGCATAATAGGTCATGGCCCGAGGAAAGGATAAAGTATATCCCCGATCATCCACCACATCCTGTACGTACCTAATTCCCAGTTTCATAAGATTGTATGCCCGAACAGGTTCCTATAAAGCAAGAGGAATGTAAAAAATGGCACTCCAATGAATGCTTTCTTTTCGCATGGAGTTTGTCCCCAAACAACTATTAGAAGCCCATTTGACCTTAGAGAGAACATGTTTCCAATCAAGTATCAAAGCAGTAGAGAAAGGACAACCAGGTATTCTGCCCACAAATCTGCCAATGACAACCTCCCAAAAATCCGTAATCCAATGACCATATGCAAAAGTGCTCATGCTGGCACACATGGATGCTAGCATACAAGTCCACGACTGTTTTGCTGACGGAAGAAAGTATGCAACATGGTAGCCTTCCTTGCAAGGACATGATATCTTATATTGAGGATATTTAGTCCACCATGCATCCTTGGAGAGCACACCATTTCCATCCTCATGAGTCTCAATGCTTTCACAGCAGCTTTTTTGTCTTCCATAGCATCTCCATAGCTTGAGACATAAAAGTAGAGATATCCCTAGATGACCAATGCAACAAAGGAAAATAGAACTGGACATAAGACATCATAATGGATTGTACTATTCTGATCATGACATGAAGGGGCCAAGTAGAAATCTTCCAGTATTCCAGTTTATGTTGCAGTTTTTGGAAAATCCATTTCACTTGCATTTTCCTAGTGATATGCCATCCTATGGGGTATCCCAGATGCCTTACACACACACACACACACACACACACACACACACACACACACACACACACACACACACACACACACACACACACACACACACACACACACACACACACACACACACACACACACACACACACACACACACACACACACACACACACACACACACACACACACACACACACACACACACACACACACACACACACACACACACACACACACACACACACACACACACACACACACACACTCTCTCTCTCTCTCTCTCTCTCTCTCTCTCTCTCTCTCTCTCTCTCTCTCTCTCTCTCTCTCTCTCTCTCTCTCTCTCTCTCTCCTCTCTCTCTCTCTCTCTCTCGTCTGTATGTTTTCTTCTCCGTTATAGAAGTATGTATTACATAACTGGTAAATTGTGTCCCTTGTTGTTGTGACTAAGACTTATGAGTGTGTCTCATTAAACAATACAACTTGAAATACTTATTTTTTTCATTAAATAATTTATAGTATTATATAACATGTGTTAACTAATAGGAGTTGTCAACTATATCTATAATTCTCAAAAGAAGTAGCTATTAAAGTCCCAAAAGGTGAAGGAAGTTTCCAAATTCACCAATAGGAAAAATTTCCATAAGCTATCATAAATAATAGTTGCCAACAATTGTGAATATTAAAAATAGTAAAGGTGGTTGGTAGTTGGAAATAGCAAGAAGAGAGTAAGCCAAGAGGCAAACAAAGTAACACATGAATTTTTGCAAATGTTGAAGACCTCAAGCATCTCTTTAATTACATCTTTATTCAATGTTTTGTTCCATGATTGGTACATATCATTTTAGAGCTAGATCCTAAAATACCCTTGACATATGGAGAATGTTTAAAATCCAAGCATTGAGCTCACATCTATTCAAATTTTCAGCAAGACAAAAATCCATTACTTTTTGTGTAATGATAGAAATTAGTGATGTTTATATTTTAAAACTTTTCCATACATGATCAAAATCATATGTAGAAATCATCAAATCAAAAGTTTGAATTTCAACAATAGAAATGTGATTCAAATTAACATGCTTGATCTTATCAAAACCAAGTATAGAAAGGAGTGAGACATAATCACGAGGGTGGTGATTTAAGGGCATTAGCAACTACATTGGCAACTAACATGGAGTGAGACATTGGATCACAAGATGAAAGTTTTGAAAATTTGAGGCCCATTAAATATGCCTATTAGAAACCAAGGACTAACAAAGTAAGTGTTTAATGGCTTGTTGGTAAGTCTTGATAAGGAGTTCAGATCCCATGCGGTAATGTTTCCATATTTCTAAATCATGTGCAAGAACAAGCAATTCTTTATCATATGTATTATAAGTTTGTTCTAAGGGTTTTTATTTTCACCTCTTGTTGGAAATAGGGACATTTTTCATAAGCAATGCACATATCCTTGATCCACTAACATCATCACACTAGAAAGAAGGGTTGACTTAAGTCAAGTAATTGTAAGATAGGAGCATATGCCAAGAGGTATTTCAATGTTTCATATGATTTTTGCTAACTGACTCCCTAACAAAAAATGATATTTTCATGTAATAAAATTGTTAATGGAAGAGCCATCAATGAAAAATTACATGGAAACTTCCAGTAGAAACTAGTTAAACTAAGTAAGAAACAAACTTCATGGACATTTTTAGATGTAGGCCAGTCACTAGCAGAATTTCTTTGGATCAAGGCTTATACCCTCTACAAAAACAATGTGCCCAAGATAATCAATTTGATTTTCAAAGATAGCACTCCTAACTAGATTAGTATTAAAATGGATACAATGCAATAAATCAAAAGCAATTTGTAGATGTTCCTTATGTTCACTTTTGCAAGTTACTAAAGTAAGATATCATCAAATAATACAACGACAAAATGCTAGTAATCAATGAATTTTATTCATGAATCAAGCAAAGATCACATGTGCATTTGTTAGACCTAAGGGCATAACAACCACTTATAATGATCGAATTGTATTTGAAAAGTATTCTTAATTATGTGAGTTGTATCCATCCTAATTGGTGATATCTTGAATTTCGATTAGTTTTATTAGAAATTAGCGCATTTTAATTTTTCTAATAAATCATCAACATGTGGAATAGTGTATCTATTTCTAATTGTGACTTTATTGAGATTGCTACAATCAATACACATGTGGTATATTTTGTTTTTCTTCTCAATAAGGGTAATCCAATGGGCACAGAATTGGGTCTAATCAGGCCTTTGTCTAGAAGCTTAGTAATCTATCTTTGGATTTCTTTGTAGTGAAGTGGGCTATCTTATAAGGTGCCTTGTGGGATACATGTAAATATAACTTCACATAGGATTATCTACCATAATTGCCACATTTTAGAGGAGACTTAGACCATAATTAAGAAATGTTTTTATGAAGGACTAAGAGTTGAAGACTCGACATTAGTCAACTTTAGCCACATGGATTATACAAGTTTTACTCTATTTTCTTAAGTGCACTTTTAGTCTATGTATGAGTAATGAAAGAAAACATTTCAAGCTTAGAATTACTTTACAAAGTTATAGATTGACCTTTAAATTCAAAAGTGATTGTATAGACATGATAGTCAATAGCAAGATTGTATTGATGAGGGAAATGCATGCCCAAATTGATATTGAAAGACTATAAATGAGCTATTAGAGAAGCATACTTTTATTTATATAAACCCATAATTATTACTAGACCTCTTATCTCTCCTATGGGTGTAAGCATAGTTTGGTGGTACAAAAATTGTACCCATTTTTAGTTTGCCCCTTTGGTTTTCTTTGACAAACTTGGAGGGAGTTTATATTTCTTTTTATGCCATTGAAATTTGTAGAAACCTTCTTAATAGAAAGTTGGAATAGAAAGAGAACAGATGATAGAGATCTTAATCATGGTATGGACATCCAACTGTTTGAATGTGTGGGTAGTGGTGGATGTCTGTGAGCTTTCTTTTTTTGTTTTTTTGTATGTCATTTCAGGTCATGCATGGGACCTTTTTGCCAGGCATGAAGCTTCATGCTTTTAGAATTCCATTTACAAGTGCTACATATGAGGACACCAATGCATAAATGTGTACAAGGGCCATTCCTAGAGTTGTTGAGATGTTGAGAAATTGTTCAAGGAAAAGGGGGCCAAAGTACCCATTAGCAACAATAAGGAGGCATGTAGCACCAAGGAGCAATGTTGCAACACAAGGTAGAAATATCTACTATACATCAAAGGAACTACGTGAGGAGGGCCTAAGCCTTGAGCGAAAGGTTGCTCGAGACTTGAGCCATTGATATTTTCGATGATCAATGGCTCATAGTGTTTAAGTTGTTTATGGAAAAAATGCCAAGATATACATGAAACATCTACAACCTAGATTTTTAAGGACTGTAGATTGCTTTTTCACAAGGTGTACCAAGCCCCCCATCATGTGGGGAGATTACAAGAAAGTTTGCTAAGTGCTATGAATTTGATAGGTGTGCTGCAAAAAAAAAATCCATCAACACATAAGTTTGCATGACAAAGTTTGGGACAAATGTGCTAAACAATCATGTGGTGGGGGGACTTGCTTGAGCTACTATGCCGAAAACACACAATACACACAAGAGGAAGCTCACTCAAGAACAAAAGAAGAGAGATGGAGGCCAAAACATTTTCTTGCTAGTTTTTCTTCTTTCTTCAACACACAATGCAAGGTACATAAAGTATAGATAATATACAATATAAAGAAAAGTGGCCTACTACATCAAAGAGTGCATAATTAACTATATTAATCAATTGGTGCTATAACTATGATAGTTATAGGTAGGTGTAACTAATAAAATATAATAATTGATAAGTCAATGGCCATGTGAGGATCATAAAATGACCACCAACATGCTAAGTGTAGATGTATAGACATATCTAACCATGCAGTCCATCATCAATATCCACACGTGTTGATCTTGCCATCTCAATAGACCTTTTGAAGTAGGTTAAATTTTTTATTTGCATGACATTGCTAACAAGGTTTTGATAAACTATATGCAAAATTTGAGTAGGTTACATGAGCGAAGGGAAACCCTCCAACAAAAGAAGAAAAGCTTTATGAGGGCTAAGGGCTCCAATGCCATTGCTAAGAGAATCAAGAATGACGTTATCATGTTTGAGCAACACTTCAACGAGTTACATCAATAAGGTCCACCTAATGTTGAAGAGCCAAACGAGCTTCACATTAATCAAAATGCATCAGAGTACATGCTCCATTGACTTGGCATCATCAAGAATTTACACCTTCTTACCAAGGAGATGGAAGCTCACCATGTACTTTTGCCTTACCTTTTAGCATCTTCTTTTCCTTTGATAGATATTGTACTTAGTTGGCCACCATGTGTTGTTTTTATTTAGGTGCATCTTGAAAAAATTTTGATCTTTTTTTATATTTTGATACTTTTTGTACATTAAACATGAACATTATTTTGGTATCTTTTAGTAAATTTTATAATGAAAATTTTGGACCCTTTTGGTATCCTTTGTACATTTCAATACATTATTGTACATTTTGAAACATTGTGGAAAATATTAGACATTATAATATATTTTTCATGGACTTTTTGGAACCTTTTGATATCTTTTGGCGCCATGTGCTTATGTCTATTTTGTGAGAGATGAGAGGGGTGCATCTTGGCCTCCATAGCACCATTGGTGAGTTGTGCTACAAATTGAGAGGTGCAGTGGAGGGATTTTTTGAAACAAGGTAGTTGTTGCATAGTGCGTGAAAGAATGAGAGACATGATTCAAGGGGGTGGAAAATATCATGGCCATGCTAACCCCACTGAGGGATCTATTGAGTAGTTGTTGGTTTTCAAAAATAAAGTGGCATTACTAAAAATATTTGTTGCTAAATTTAATGTCCTACTGCTGAAAAAAATGAGTTAGTGTTTCAATTTGAGTTGAGATATGGAATCACCTCCTCAAAAGCACTTGCTATTTTCTCCTTTGTATACTCACATGCTTTCCCTTTTGAGTTTCTCTATGGACATTGCTATATACAATTGCAAATGCTATCTCTTATAGCCACAAGGAGAGAGAGAAAGAAGTTGAGAGTACACACACAAAACAATGAGACTTGAGCACACACACAGAGAGAGGGTTGAAATCTTCTTCTTCTACCTTCTTTCACACAAAATAACTAAGTCTACAACATAATAAAAGACTAATATGAAAGTACCACAATGTATGTACATGTGGTTACTAAGTGTGAACCCTCTAAGAAAAGAAGAGGTAAGTTACTCATGAATATATGTGTGCATCATGTGGGTTCAAAATAAGGTATTTTTAAAATATAATTTGTATACAATTTTTACATACAAAAGGATGTATTATAAAGGGGTTATTTACAGATTGAATAGAAAAGGGTTATGTTTTATTCAAGGAAAATTCATAGATAAGGATATTTATAAATAGGCCTTGAACGCAGGTGATGTAGAGGATATAGATATAGTACACTACAAGATATAGACCTTATAGCGACGTTTAAAGCGACGAAAATACAAACAACAAAATTTTCCCCCGTCGTCGCAAAAAGCGTCGTTATTGACGACGCCATATAGCGATGGTTGCAGAGAATTTGCGACGCTCATAGCAACGCCAATAGCGACGTGAGCAGTAAATTTGCGACACAAATAGCGACGGTAACAGAGAAAAAAAAATTTGTGGCACTGTGTGCTATATGAGAGCCATACAAAATAGTTTCTGCACTGCTGCATACAAAGCGTTTGCAAACAAAAAGAATGTATACTGAAATCATAAAACTGATACATGAAATAAATACATGATCGCATAAAATGCAATTGGTACAATCGTGAAACGATATCACTAATACATAGAAAATGTCTACATAGATCAGGAGACTAAAAACTAAAGGTGTGTGAGCTCTAAGGATCCAAGGGCAAGCTACAAATCCTCGTCCCCCGAAAGCTCGTCCCGCTGCAAAGGAGCATCAAACGGATTCTGTAGAAAAAGAAACAACATATCAATCCACTATACAATAATGCATTCAAATATCTCAATGTAACTACGGACAAGAAAGATGAGTGACTTACAGGGCCGCCGCGTCTATACAATTGGTCGATCAATGCCCTGAAACCGTGCCTCTCTGCATATCGAGTCTCAAGGCCTTGCGGATCGCGATTTGTAACGGAGTGCTGCAAAGAAAACAAAATGCTAACTGTTAGAAACATGATTGTCAGTACAAAGAATATCTCAAAAAACAAATAAGCAAAACAAAAGAGAAACTTACAAAGTCCTCCAAATATGTCCTGTGGCCGCCACTCCCAAGATGATGCACCAATCCGGTCTCGATTCGTGCCCTCGCCGCCTCCCGCTGCTGACTCAACGTCCTGGCGAATTTGTAGCCTCCTCCCTCAGTCGGCGCCAGTCGTCTGCATCTAACCACTCGGGCTTTGGAGCCCCACTCTTGATTGCCTTGCATGCATCGGATCGTCTATGTGACATGTATGCACGCATGCAATCCATCATCTAGCCCGTAGAGAATCTATCTACTGCGGCTGGCACCGGGAACTCCTCATGCAAGGATGCTACTATGTAGTCCTTGCTCCCCTCCGGTATGTTCCTCCAATGATCCAGGACGTTGTACCGAAAAACTTGTTGGCACAACTCCCTCATGCGAGCCATCACCCTCCTCCCCTCATCATTCATGATGATGGCTCCTGACCTACTATCCACTAGGTATCCATAACCCCTAGGAGTCTGCCTAAGATGGGCCCTCTCTCCCATCTCCGTCCATGCTCTTGGGCATATCCAGGAGACCCCTGTACATCCGGTGTACCGACAAGGGGTACCCTCTTCTGGAGTGCCACTCAAAGGGGTGCCACCAAAAGGAGTGCCACCAAAAGGTGTGCCATCTGTCGACGGCTGCGCAAAAGCCGGAGTAACTGGAGTGGACGTCCTCACAAGTGTGACAAATCCTGGAGGTGACGCAGCTCCAGCTGAACGATGAGACGGAGACACCACGTCTGTGTCTCCATAGCAGCAAACCCCCGATCCTCCTGCAGTCGCAGTCCCTCCCTCTGGCCCAAGTCGCGAGCGTTGAGATCATCTGCTCGAAGCTGAAGCATCTGATCGCGCTAAAGGTGATCTAGCAGAGCGCCCTGACGAAGAACGAGACAGCTCCTGGTCTGCCATCTCTCTGAATCTCGCGAGCTGCTCTGGAGACATGCGTGCCATCATGTCCTGAAACTCATCACTCATCCCTCGACTCATCCTGAAAATGTCGATACCTGCACAAATAAAAAATGATGTTAGAATAATCAATTTAAACTATACAAAGCACATTAATATAAATCATTTTTAAAAAATCTCTCTTAAAATGCATATCTTGTCTACCTTTATGGAAGATCTAAACAACGAATTGAGTAATACAATTCTCCAAGAATGAAGTATTCTATGGTCCCATGTTAATCTCCTGACGCAACTCTGCATACACTGGAAGGTCGATAGACATGTCACCACAAAAGAACGAGTCTGCCTCGTTCTCAAAAAATTCTACGACTTCTATATTTCCATCATTGTTAGCCGATGCGGGCTCCAAGCTTGCGGTGGCCTCGACCCCTTGTAATATCGACCCCTCTATTTGCATATTATCTTTATCTATGCCTGGAACATCGCTTTGATCATATACTATTGCACCTCGAGGAGTTGAAGGTATAACATACCACCATTGAGGTTGTCGGGGGTTTGGATGAAAGATTACCTGTTCACAAACACTTACAAAGCGAGTTCAAACCATTGTGACATAAACCATGTTGTATTACAATTAGCAAGCAAATGACTATTTGCACCTGTTCACAATGGGCCGGCAACACAAAGGTGTCGCGAAAATCCGTCCATTTTTTTTCGGAATCTATTTCGAGAAATCCAGACGGACCTCGTCGAACTGTTGCTCTAGCTCCTCCAAGTACCACTTTGAACCACTGCACATCGAATAGTATCATGGAGAAGCTATGATAATCCACCGTAATAATACTTTGCAAGTTCCCAAAATACTCCATCTCATCCACAACCGTGTTCGGATCCGTTGCTCGTCACCGGCTCTCTTGCTCAAACCTTGCCATGACACCACAGTCCATTGTGGAGCGCATTTTGTCAATACGCTCCATCCGAAAATGCCGTTCGCACGACCACGCTGCACTATATATTTTGTATTGCACATTGAAACACTCAAATTAGATGTAGCAAGCAAATTTAGATACGACACATTCTAAACCCCTCATTACCTTTGGACTACATCCCCTCGAGAACTCCCACTCCTCCATTGAGATCTCTGTCCCTTCGCTGGATGCTGCGGTCAAGGCTCCATGCAACCATCGTGTTGACGTAAACTGTGGCATCTCCTCCATGCCTTCGGGATATCGAATCGGTCGGTGACGCGTACTGCGTCGGAATTCAGCTCGCGCTTCCTCTCGATCTTGCCTTGCAATCTGGTACTTGGCGAGCCACGTCTCCATGGAGGCATGGTGCAACATACAAAAGCGATTCACCTTCTCTTCCATTGAGGCATCCATTATTTTTTCTACCCCATTTCCAACCACCACATCTCCAGTCAGCCTATCATCGTCCTTCAGTATCCATAGCATTTCATTGTCTGGTTCCACCATTGGTAGCCATTGCGAGATATGCACTAATGCCTCTGACACCAACCAACCTTCCGCCATGCTACCTTCTGGACGAGCTCGTTGTCGCACAAAGCCTTTCAGGGTTTTCATGAAGCGCTCCAGGAAGAACATCCATTGCATATGGACAGGTCCAGCAATCTCCACTTCGTCCACAAGATGCACAAGAAGGTGAACTTGTATCGTGAGCATGCTAGTGGGCAGGTATTTCTCAAAGAGACAGACCGTCTCAACTGCTCCCCGCCTTGCGGATTCAATAGAGGACATCTTAATCTCTTTCTGTGAGATCAATTGCACCAAAGTCGACAACTTGTAAATGGCCCCGCGAATTTCTGGAGTTAGGCATCCCGCGATCGTGATCGGCAGGATAAACTGCCACAAATGAGAAAGCATTAAGAATAATGGTCACTTTTCAAATTTCAAAATGTCCACGCTAATTAAAATCCATTATGTTCACAAACCTGACATATCTTATGCCAATCATGGGATTTTAGCCTAGACATTTGGTCATCTTTAGAAAATGCGGACCCGAGAGAACGCATCATACCCGTCGGAGTGCGGATAGACTTGATTACTTGCTTCACAATGCGCTCTTCTTTGGTAGACAAAACCCAGGGAGCGCGAGGAAGCTGCACTCCCCCTTCAGCACTCGATTGCGGCCAAAGCGCCTCCATCTTACCTATCTCCTTTAAATCCATTCGTGACCCTATAGTGTCTCTCTTTCCTGTGATGTGGTCCCATAGCAAGCTGCCCACATTTTTGAAAATATGCATGGGATCCAACAAGTGATTGACCTGTAAGTGGGTCCAATATGGCAACTCGTAGAAAACTGAGAACCGTCGCATTCCATTTGGATGTGATTCCGGGTTTACCATTTTCAGCTCGTACCAGCTTGCAGTGTTCATACGTCCTGGAGGTCGTCCAAGAAAACCTTCCCTGAGTTCATGATCCTCCGGCAAGAAAGCGGCGTGTCCTTGATATACCATCTTCTTCATGGTTCGTGACCTTCGGGAGTCTAACTGTGGCCCACACAATGGACATGCATGATAACCTGAGGTAACCAGACCTGCAAGGTGATCCACGACCTAGTGAATACTTGATTGAATGAAATAAAATATAGATATTACCAGCGAGAACAAAGGTCTGCTCACCTGAGCACTCTCCCAATCCCGGAAAGTCATGCATCCTCCATATGAGAATGGCTCGAATGTTGGCTAACCGCCGACCATCGCGCCTGCTCATATCTTGCACCGTGACCCCCTCCTCCCACAAAATCTTAAGCTCATCGACTAATGGACGAAGATACACGTCCATATTTTTTACTTTGTAGCGGCCCGGGACGAGCAAGCTAAGGATGAGATGTCCTTTCTTCGTAGAAAGCCATGGAGGGATGTTGTAGTTGACAAGCACTATAGGCCACACACTGTAAGAAGTCGAGCGCAGACCGAATGGGTTCACACCATCCATGGCGAGACCAAGCCGAAGATTCCTTGGCTCTCGCACAAAGCCTGGGAAGGTAGAGTCAATGTGGCTCCATGCGCGCGAATCTGCTGATATTCGTTGAACTCCATCCGTGGACCTATTCTGCACATGCCACGTTGTCAAGCTTGCCATGGCAGACGTGCGAAACATGTGGTTTATGCGGGGGAT
Source organism: Lygodium microphyllum (assembly GCF_053477565.2). Lineage (NCBI taxonomy): Eukaryota > Viridiplantae > Streptophyta > Polypodiopsida > Schizaeales > Lygodiaceae > Lygodium > Lygodium microphyllum. The sequence goes on from NC_141158.1 coordinate 70,867,224, forward strand.
GAGCGAAAAGTGTCTGAGAACTTTTTGAGGGATGGTTTTCCCTTGCAAGTCCTGTCGATACCTGTGAGCACCACACTTTGGACATGTCTCCATAGTCTCGTATTCATCTCGAAACAATATGCAGTCGTTGATACATGCATGGATGTTATTGTAGTCCATGCCAAGCTTCCGTAAAACATGTCGTGCATCATCACGAGACTCAGGCATGGTATTTGCAGGTGGCAATATATGATATTTCAATAACCTTAAAAAAATCATAAAACACCTTGAAAAAACACAAATTTTTGCAATAATACTGTTAAAAAAAAATCAATGAAGCCTGTGTGGTGCAAGGTACCTGAATAACTCAGTCACACTCGTATCGCTCCAACCGTATTTTGCTTGCACACTTAAGAGTGCAAGCAATGTCTTCAACTGAGATACTCGGCACCCATCATATAATGGTATGGATGCTTCCTCTCTAAGCGGGTCAGATGTCTCAACATCCATGGGAATCAATGCATCGATCATTGCCTCCATCTCAGGCTCCAAGATTGTAGGCAGGTCGGGAAGGTTGTCTGTCTCCTCTGGCATTGACAATATAGATGGGCCTTGTGAGTGGTCGATTGGCTCCTGCAATCCATCCATCGCACGTCCACGAACTCTTCTAATTGGCCACAAAGGGTGCACTCCCCCTTGGGTCGAGACATCACCCCCCTGGATAGAAAATTTGCCAACAAAACCCAATCTTATTGTGTATGGTTTTCAATTAGCTTGAGAGTACAATGCATGAAAAATGCTAACTTCAAATTACCGTTTGCTGAAAATCCACAATCGCCTGATCAATGATCTCAGATTGAAACTCGCCAAATCGTCGTACGTGTTCTATAGACAATCGACGTTTTCGTCTAATTGCCAACTTGCATTGAGAGCAAGGACATGGGACACGCTGATTAAGATACGTCTCGCGGTCTTGAACAATAAGGCCTTCTTCGTTTGCCATCTTATCTACATTACAACAAACGAGGCTTAAATGGATAGCTTTATGGAGATGTACGTCAAGTTGCAAGTTGACCATAAATCTTGCATTGTATATAGTAGTTGAGAGATTTTCCGATGTTATATCTCGGCCTTGTATCATGCTCAAGGATTTGTTTGTCCCGGTAGATAATTATTTGTTATATCTCGGCTTTGAGTATAAGTAATCCATTTTAAAATTAATGCGCGCCATCTATGAAATTTTATAACTATAGTAATAAAATTTATTTCAATCAATTCTACTCATAGTCATAAGACCTGAGAGAAATTATCCTATACTCAATTTAAGGGTTTCTTCTTCTATAACAATACTTTTGGTTCATTTTGATGACGTACCTTAATGACCATTAGCTAGGGTATCATTTTCTTTTAGTCCTTCCGTTGACTAGTTGGCATGATTTCTAATTTGGCATGCCTATAAAGTTAATACAAAAACAATGAATTATGCATATCACAATTAGATCCCCTACTTGAACTTCATGAAGGAATTGACCATTTTTAAGCCATCTTAAAGAGTTACCAATGTACGTGGCCCATGGCAAAGCACATTGCATACCATTATCAATAAGTCTATTATCTTAAATTTCCTTCCCCTCCCTCTCCCTCTCTTTCTCTCCCTCTCTCTCCCTCTCCCTCTCTTTCTCTCTTTCTCTCACCCTCTCCCTCTCCCTCTCGTTCTCTTTCTGTCCCTCTCTCATTTCCTTCCCCTCCCTCTCCCTCTCCCTCTCTTTCTCTTTTTCTCCCTCTCCCTCTCTATCTCTCTTTCTCTCTCATTTCCTAAACAAGCAACAAATAAAGTGATTTAAAGATCCTCCAAGCAAAAGGGAGAGGGAGAGATACAATGCACTCTCCCTCTCTTTCTCTTTCTATCCCTCTCTCATTTCCTTCCCCTCCTCTCCCTCTCGCTCTCTTTCTCTCTCATTTCCTCTCCTAAACAAGCAAAAAATAAAGTGATTTAAACATTAAACAAGCAAAAGGGAGAGGGAGAGAGAGAATGCACTCTCCCTCCTTCTCCCTCTCTTTCTCTTTCTCTCCCTCTCCCTCTCCCTCTCCCTCTCTTTCTCTCTTACTCTCTCATTTCCTTCCCCTCCCTCTCCCTCTCTCCTAAACAAGCAAAAAAGAAAGTGATTCAAACAACAAACAACCAAACCCGTCGTGAGAGAGAGAATGCACACACTCTCTCTCACCCTCTCCCTCTCCCTCTCCCTCTCGTTCTCTTTCTCTCCCTCTCTCATTTCCTTCCCCTCCCTCTCCTTCTCCCTCTCCCTCTCTTTCTCTTTTTCTCCCTCTCCCTCTCTATCTCTCTTTCTCTCTCATTTCCGAAACAAGCAAAAAATAAAGTGATTTAAACATCCTCCAAGTAAAAGGGAGAGGGAGAGATACAATGCACTCTCCCTCTCTTTCTCTTTCTATCCCTCTCTCGTTTCCTTCCCCTCCCTCTCCCTCTCCCTCTCTTTCTCTCTCATTTCCTCTCCTAAACAAGCAAAAAATAAAGTGATTTAAACATTAAACAAGCAAAAGGGAGAGGGAGAGAGAGAATGCACTCTCCCTCCTTCTCCCTCTCTTTCTCTTTCTCTCCCTCTCTCATTTCCTCCCCCTCCCTCTCCCTCTCCCTCTATTTCTCTTTCACTTTCTCTTTCTCTCCCTCTCCCTCTCCCTCTCCCTCTCCCTCTCCCTCTCCCTCTCTTTCTCTCTTTCTCTCTTTCTCTCTCGTTTCCTCTCCTAAACAAGCAAAAAAGAAAGTAATTTAAACATTAAACAAGCAAAAGGGAGAGAGAGAGAGAGAATGCACTCTCCCTCTCTTTCTCTTTCTCTCCCTCTCCCTCTCCCTCTCCCTCTCTTTCTCTCCCTTTCTCTCCCTCTCCCTCTCCTTCTCTTTCATTTCCTCTCCTAAACAAGCAAAAGAGAACGATTTAAACCTTCAACAAGCAAAAGAAAGAGAGAGGGAGACTCACCAATGAGATATGGTGAGCGTGGGCGGCTTCTCTTTGCAACGAGGGCTCCTCCTCTCCTTCGCGAACAACGGCGGTGGCAACAAGTCTCTTCCTCTTCTTCTCTCACAAAACCTTCGCTCTCTCCCTCGCTCTCGCTCTCAAAAGGCGAAACAAAAGAAATGAAAACGGCGCTCGGGTTTCGGCCGCGTTTTTTTTCATGTGGCGTCGCTATTGGCATCGCAAATGCGACGCAAATAGCGACGCAAATAGCAATGCCCATAGCGACGCCAATAGCGACGCCAATAGCGACGCCGATATCCGCCGTCGCTAATCGGCATCGCTAATTGCCCAATTCCTTGTAGTGGTAACTTCCCCGAGTGGCACAATAAATATTCCATAACCAAAGGTGGACTATGTGGGTATAGTCCAATTGTAAAATCACTAGTGCATTGTCGTGTTGGTCACACTGAGTAATCCTACCACATCATTAAGGTGCATAGTGGATGCTAGCTCATGTAGAGCTCGTATCTCAACACTATTGCTAAGATCAATGGATTGTTTGACAAGAATTTCTTGGCACATCACTTCCACTTGCATCATTGGATACGGTCTTGTGATATGTACTTGTAGTTTTACTTCTTTATACAAATCAATTCTCTAAAACAATATTTTCAGTTTAGTAAAAATATTGGTGCCATTTCAATTGTGGAAATAAGGTTATCTTTATATCTATGTTTTCTTATTGGTTTTACCAAACAGTGTTCAGATTCAAAGTTCAATTAAATCACATCACTTAAGTTATTTTTTGTATTACTACCAAGTACAATGTGAATTTTCATGCAACTTTGCTTGTGATAAGTTTGATGATTTTATATGTATATGTGAATATAGTCTACTTTCATAAATTTGACCTCTATTGCTTAGTTTTGCACTCCTTGGAGTATCCATAAACTCTACTTTTTTTGTTGTTTTTCTTTAGATGTATACCTTAGTCTACAAATATTACCCTTCATCACAAGCTCAATTTCGTCTACAGTAGAAATTCACATCTTTGTTGTCACATCCCATTATGCATAGGAGCCTTCCTCATGTTATCGAGCTGTTAGCGACTCTCCCCTATGTGGATTCCTCTAGTTTAGTATTTGTAGAGATTCCATATGGGTTGTATGTGTACTTTTTTTTGTTCTTGTCCCATTGGAATCATTCTTCGTTTTAAAAAAAGCCTCTGGGAATATCATGAGTTTATGAATCTTTCATGCTTGGTTAGGGTGCATCAAGGGCACCTACGTGTTATTGTGTCCAATGGAATGGAGGTTTGTGCACCAATTTCAAATTTAGGTGAATAAAATTAACTATTCTATTTCATTTCTTTTCCTCTTCCATGTAGCACTCCTCCTAAGAGTTGACTTGCATGCTTGTTTTAGGAAAAAGAAAATTTGGAGAGATTGATGCTTGCAATAATTAGTGTGAAGAAAGCGTGCAAGCATTACCACTACACAATGTCACGGATGCTCCCATGCCCATAGACAATGTCCTTTTATAGAAAAAAACTATTTTGAGTAACTTTCTCATTTCTTAAACACATTTTGTTATTCTCTCATTGAGGCTCTATTGCATACCAATTGACATAGGGATCATTGACTACACTATTCTCTTTGGTTCCGATCCATCCATCTATTCTTAGCAATGGACTAGCCTTTCATTGGTCTATAATGTGCCCTTTGCATTGTGTTTCAAGAGCACATTGCAATTTTGACCCTTTCTTTGAATTGGAAATATTAAATATTTAAGTTCATGTTTTCATGCTCGCGACACACGTTTGAAATGCCATTATTTATATTTGCCAAAATGCAAAGCAAGCGAGGCATAGCCTCGCAAGCTTCATAATGATTCACACCATACTACCACATTGCTAGCCACGATAGCTTATATATATATAAATATAAATATATATATATATATATGTGTATATATATATATATATATGCATATATATATATATATATATATATATATATATATATATATATATATATATATATATATATATATATGCATATATGTATGTATGTATGTATGTATGCATAGCTTCTATTCACACACACATGAGACCATGGCTATGTTGACTTGCACATGGCGAGGTAGGATCTATTGACTTGCATTGAGCTAGGCTCTAAGGCTCATTATACATAGGAATAGATGGACAACTTTCATTTAAAAAAAAAATCTTAAGCCCTAGATGTAAAGTTTCTATTTGCTCAAGGCAACAACCATTGACATCCTTATTGGGAGGCTTGAATTTTCCTTAAACGATAACCTTATGCACTTTCTCTCTCTCTCTCTCTCTCTCTCTCTCTCTCTCTCTCTCTCTCTCTCTCTCTCTCTCTCTCTCTCTCATTCTATATGTTTACTCATCATTTATACAAGTATTTAAAACCTAACTAATATACTGTGTTCCTCATTTTTGTTGTGACTAAGACTTGTGAGTGTATCTCATTAAACAATACAACTCGAAATGCTTATTTTTTTCATCAAAACAATTTATAGTATTATATAACATGTGTGACTAATAGGAGTTGTCAACTATAGCTATAATTGTCAAATGTAATGCTATTGAAGTCCCAAAATGTGAACGAAGTTGCCAAAGGCACGAAAAGGCAAAATTTCCATAAGTAATTATAAATAATAGTTGCCAAAAATTGTGAATGTTAAAAATAGTAAGTGGTGGTTAGTAGCTGGAAATAGCAATAAGAGAGTAAGACAAGCGACACAAAAATTAGCACACGAGTCTTTGCAAATATTGAAGACCTAAAGCATCTCTCTAATTACATCTCTATTCAATGTTTTGTTCCATGATTGGTACATATCGTTTTAGAGCTAGATCCTAAAATACCCTTAACATATGGAGAATGTTTATTGTAAACTCCAAGCATCAAGCTCACATCTATTCAAATTTTTAGTGTTACAAAAATCCATTAATTTTAGTGTAATTATAAAAATTAGTGGCATTTGTATTTTAAAACTCTCTCCATACATTATCAAAATCATTGTTAAAAGCATATGCAGAAATAATCAAATCAAAAGTTTGAATTTAGAAATGTGATTCAAATTAACATGCTTTAGGATGCAGTGAGAAATTATCATGAGGGTTGTGATTTAAGGGCATTGGCAACTACATTAGCATGCCCAGGAGGCTGATACTAGATCATAGGATGAAAGTTTTGAAAAATTAAGGCTCATTCAATATGCCTATTACAAACCAAGGACTGGGAAAGTAAGTGTTTAATGGCTTGTTGGTTAGGCTTGATAAGGAGTTTAGATCCCATGAAGTAATGTTTCCATAGGTTTAAAGCATGTACGACAACAAGCAACTCTTTATCATATGTACTATAGGTTTTCTCTAAGGATTTTTATTTTCACCTCTCATAGGAAATAGGATGGTCATTTTTCATAAGCAATGCACCTATTCCTAATCCACTAACATTAGTCACACTAGAAAGAAAGGTTGATTTAAGTCAGGTTATTGTAAGATAGGAGCATATGTGAAGAGGTATTTTAATGTTTCATATGATTTTTGTTGACTTGCTCTCCAACAATAGAAAACACAAATTTCATGTAGTAAAAGTGTTAATGGAAGAGCAATCAATGAAAAATGACACGGAAACTTCTAGTAGAAACCAACTAAATTAAGAAAGAAATGAACTATATGGACATTTTTGGATGTAGGCCATTTACTAGCAGACTTTCTTTGGATTAAGGCTTATAACCTTTGCACAAAAAATAAACCCAACTTGATCTATTTGATTTTAAATGATAGCACTCTTAGCTAGATTAGCATTAAAATGGATACAACGTAATAAATCAAAAGCAATTGGTAGATGTTCCTTATATTCACTTTCCAAGTTACTGAATACTAAGATATCATCAAAGAATACAATGAAAAAATGATGATAATCAATAAAATTTATTCATGAGCTAAGCAAAGATCACATGTGCATTTGCTAGACCTAAGGGCATCACAACAAGTGCAAAATGACCGAATTGCATTTGAAAAGCAATCTTAATTATGTTAGTTGAATCCATCCTAATTTGGTGATATCCTAACTTTAAATTAATTTTATTGGAAACTGGCTCATTTTAATTTATCTAATAAAGCATCAACATGTGGAATAGTGTATCTATTTTTAATTGTGACTTTATTGAGATCCCTACAATCAATACACATGTGGTATGCTTTGTTTTTCTTCTCAACTAAGAGTAAGGGTGATCCAAAGGGCAAAGAACTAGGCCTAATTAGGCCTTTGTCTAGAAGATCAATAATCTATCTTTTGATTTCTTTGTGGTGGAGTAGGCTATCATGTAAGGTGCTTTGTAGACAAGAGAAACTCCAAGGAATAGTTCTATTTTATGCTCTAAATCCCCTCTAAAAGGTGGTAATTATGGTAGATAATCTTTTGTGAAGATATATTTACATGTATCCAAGAAACATTTTTATGAAGGACTAAGAGTGGAAGACTCGACATTCATAAACTTCAACCACATGGATTATACAAGTTTTACTCTCTTTTCTTAAGTGCACTTTGATGTGTATATGAGTAATTAAAAAAAACATTTCAAGCTCAGAATTACTTCACAAAGTTATATAAACCGACCTTAAAATTCAAAAAGTGATTGAATAGATATGATAGTCAATATCAAGATTGTATTGAAGATGGAAATGCATCTCCAAACCAATATTGAAAGACTATAAAGGAGCTACTAGAGAATCATACTTTTCTTTATATAAACCCATAATTATTACTAGACCTCCTATCTCTCATTTGGGTGTAAGCATAGTTTGGTGGTACAAAAATTGTACCCATTTTTAGTCTGCCCCTTTGGTTCTCTTTGACAAACTTGGACACAGTTTATATTTTATTTTATGCCTTTGAAGTTTGTAAAAGCCTTCATAATAGAAAGTTGGAATAGAAAGAGAACAGATGGTAGGAATCTTAATCATGGTATGGACATTCGACAGTTTGAATGTGTGGGTAGTGGTGGGTGTCTGTGATTTTAAAATATATATATATAACATTTCAAGTCATTCATGGGACCTTTTTTGCCATGCCTGCTTTGCTCAATGACCAGCATCTTCTTCTAGCTTAGTAAGAAGTCTTGTATCTAGGCTTCTGCTTCCTAAGATCTCTCATGTGAATTGAAGGCGTGAAGGTTTAGGCTTTCAAAGTTTCATTTATATCTACTACATATGAGCACACTAGTGCACAACTATGCACAAGGGTGAGCCTAGAGTTGTTGTTGAGAAATGGTCCAAGACAAAGGGGACCAAAACACCCATTAGCAACCATAAGGAGACTTGCACCACCAAGGAGCGATGCAATAACACAGGGTCTAGAGCAATATCGACAGAGGACATGGGTCGATCATTGGAGAGGATAAACAATCTATTTAGTGAGACCACATAAAAAACCTCATTTGTACACGAGAATAGATTGACAATGAAGAAAGGGGTAACCAATTGAATGATCAGATATATGTATGGGATGAATTTTTGGTACTATGTAGTAACTAATTAAATATTTGTGCATTGCAAGGAAAAAACCAAATGGATGAGTACCACACACTTAGCAATATCTACTACACATCAAGAGAACTATGTGAGGAGTATAGTCTGAGCCATGAGGGGAAGGTTTCTTGAGACTTGACCAATGATGATCTTCCCAATGATCAATGGCTCATAGTGTTCAAGTTGTGGTATCAAAAAAATGCCAATATATACATGAACCATCTACAACCTAGACTTTTTGAGGATGACAGATTGCTTTTCCACAAGGTGTACTAAGCCCCCTACCATATGGACAGATCATAGCAAAGCTTGCTAGGTGTAATGCATTTGAGAGGTGTAGTATTGCAGAAAAAACCCATCAATATATAAGATTCCATGAGAAAATTTTGGGGGTAAATGTGTTAAACATAAATGCAGGTAAGCTTGGAGGGTCGGAAAGGAAGTTGGACAGTTGGACAATTGGAGGAGAGAAAAAAATGCATTTTAGGGTAGTCTACTTGGGTCAAATAGAAAGATTGTATCTTTGCACTCAAGAGAATAATGTTGTGAAGTTTGAACCTTGTCATGAATCACGTGGTGGAGGGACTTGCTTTAGCTACTATATCAAAAACACACAATACACACAAAACGAATCTCACTCAAGAAGAATACAAGAAGAGAAATGGATGCCAAAACATTTTCTTACTGGTTCTTCTTCTTTCTTCAACACACAATGCAATGTACACAAAGTATAGATAAGATACAACATAAAGAAAAGTGATCTACTATGTCAAGTAGTACATAACTGACTATCCTAATTGATTGGCACTATAACTATGATAGTTGTAGGTAGGTGTAACTAACCAAATATAATAAGTGATAAGTCAGTAGCCATGTGAGGATCATAATGATGACTAGCAATGTATTAAGTGTATTCGTGTAGACCTATCTAACCAGGCCACCCGCCATCAATGTCTACATATGTCGAACTTACCATCAACAAACCTTTTCATGAGCTAAGGGAAACTCTCCAGTGAAAGAAGAAAAGCATGCTGAGGCTTAAGGGAACTAATGCCATGGCTAAGAGACTTAAGAGCGACATTATCATGTTTGAGCAATGCCTCAATGAGTTACACTGGCAAGGTTCACCTAATGTTGAAGAGCTAAAAGAAAATCAGATTAATCGAAATGTGTCAAAGTGTATGCTTCGTCAACTTGGAATCACTGAGTATTTGTAGATTCTTGCCCAAGAGGTTGAAGCTTAGCATGTGCTTTTATCTTACCTTTTAGCATATTCTTTTCCTTTAGTAGTGATTGTACTCAATTGGCATTGTGTTGTTTTTATTAGGTGTATTTTGACAAAATTTGGATCATTTTGATACAATTTGATTCTGTTTGGACATAAAAGGTAAAAAATAAACATAATTTTGGTACATTTAATAATGAAAATTTTGGACCCTTTTGGTGTCTCTTGGTATCCTTTGTACATTTTGGTATATTATTGTACATTTTGCAACAAAAAAAATTGTACATTTTGAAACATTGACATGAAACCTTTTAGAAATTATAGTATATTTGTCATAGACTTTTTGGAACCTTTTGGTATATTTTGGTACCATTGGTACCATGTTCTTATATTTATTCGTACTTTTTGCTTTAGAAATTTATATTTCCTAAAGCCATATAAATAGGTTCTTTTAAAAATTACTTTACATTACAATTATTCTTTGATACATTTTTACACACCTTCTTATACTATTTGTGACCTTTTTGTAGTATTTGGTACATTGTTGTATATGTTAGTATGAATATCTTTTTGGAACATTTTGGCACATTATATATTGCTCTCTATTAGTATATTTTCACACATGTTTATCATCGCTCCTGCAAGCAAACCATCAAAATCCATGGACTGCTTATTGCTTCAAGTGTTTCAAGCCAAGAGCTATGGCTATCTCTTACATAGCTATGCACACTCTTCCATACACCAATGTAGTGAGCTTAGCACTTCAACCTAAGAATAGATCAGAGATTTGATGGGGATGCACAACGGAAGGTGGTTGAGACATAGATATGGAGGCTCAAGCTTTCTTCATACTCTTCTTCTTCATTCTTCTCATTCTATCTTCTCTACCGTCAACTTTTCCAAGCCTCTCACAAAGAGATAGACACTTTGACCTTTAGGACCCTTTACACATCCTCTCACACCCTTACTTAATACAACCATAAGATAAGGCTTAGGCTATGCCTTATTTCTCAACACTCCCCCTCAAGCTCAGAATGAGCTTGCAAAGGTAATACTCAAGTGCACTCCTGAATACTCAAACTTATCTTTACCTAATGCTTTGGTAAAGATATTGGCAACTTGGTCATTTGTTTTGACATGGACCAAGTCAACCTCTCCATCAATGACCTTTTCTCTAATGAAGTGATAGTGGACTTCTATGTGTTTTGTCTTGGCATGATAGACTAGGCTCTTTGCCAACATGATGTCGCTAATGTTGTCACAATATATGATGATCCACCATCAATTTCAATCCCCATGTCACATAAAACCAATCTCAGCCATGTTTTCTCACATACTCCCAATGCAATACATCGGCACTCAACTTCTGTACTTGATAAAGCAACTGTAGGATGCTTTTTGTTGCTCCAACTTACCATGGCTGATCCAAATGAAAATGCATAACCACTAGTGGATCTCCTATCCATAAGATTACCTACCCAGTCTCTTCTGCATAAGTATACCCAAACAATGTAGGCTTTATTCCCTTCTCATAGAATAAGCCAAATCCAACTATCTTCTTCACATACCTTAGAACTCTCCTCATTGCATCCAAATGTGATTTACATGGTCTTTGCATAAATTGGCTAATCAAACCAACCGCATAACATATTTACCATCATCAATCATTTTGATGTTCTGATCCAAGGGAGTATCCACACTGGCTTACATCCTATCATGCCATACTTCTCCAACATCTCCAAAGAATATTGTCTTTATGCCAACCAAATACCATGAGGTGTATCAATGACCTCAATGCCCAAAAAGTATCTCAACAATCCAAGTTTCTTTATGTCAAATTCTTTATGAAGACCATGCTTAACTTCAGCAATCTCCCTCTCAAGCGTACATGTAATAATGAGGTCATCAACATAGATGGCAACCACAACCATGCCATCCTCTATATGTCTCACATAGAGTGAGTAATCAGCCATACTCTACTAAAATCCCATGTTGTACAAGAATCTATTAATCCTCTCACACCATGATCTTGGTGCTTGCTTCAGTCCATACAATGCCTTCTTCAACTTTCATGCATAATGTGGATATTTAGGATTCACATACCCTTCAAGCTGATCCATGTACACTTCCTTTCTAAATTCCCATTCAAGAATGCATTTTTCGCATCCATTTGATACAATTTCTAGCCATATATAGAAGCCAAAGCAATCACTAATCTCAATGTAGTCATCTTTGCCACTGGACTAAATGTCTCCTCATAATCTAATCTATATGCTTGTGCATAACCCTTTGCAACCAACCTTGCTTTATACCTTTTTAGAGAACCATCCGATTTGCACTTGACTTTGTACACCCATTTGCAACCAATTGATTTCTTTCCATGAGGTAATTGCACTAAATCCCATGCCTTGTTTTTCTTCAATGCATCCATCTCCTCATCCATAGCTTGTCTCCATTCTTTTCTTTCCATTGCTTCCTCAAAGAAAGTAGGTTCCACATGCTATTCATAAGAATAATGCATCTTCATGAACCCATTATATGTCAGCCTATCAACAGGATATCTAACCCTTTCTGATCTCCTCAATTGAGGTGCACTACTTGGTGTCTCAATTGCTCTTGCATGTGGTGGCACATCTTTTCATTGTCAGAGAGAGAACTAGGGAGAGAGAAAGAGGAGAGAGAAATACTGCAGAAGAGAGAGAAAGACTGCAGGAAGAGAGAGAATAAGAGTGACGAGGAGAGAGAAAGACTAGAATTGGAGAGAGAAAGATAGGAAAGATGAAGAAGCCATGGAAGCTTGGAGCAAGAAGGGAGAGAAAGATTGTAAATGTATTGATATGTCAAAAAGATGTGAAAAATTACAACTTCTCTCCTTATATACCAGTGTCAATGTGACATGGCATATTATTAGCATTCTAACTATTCCCAACTTCTTACAATCCATCCCTTCCCAAAAGTTTTTGTCCTAAAAAAAAACCTAGAAAGAACTAAAGAAGAGATGGATAGAACAGAGTACTACTTTGTTTTACAGCTTTACAAATGGGAGATGAGTGAAGAATTATCATTACAAGGACTGAATTTGAAGAACGGAAAGAGGACCCCACTATATACATGATTTGAAGAACTTCAGAAGCAATTGGAGCCATAGAATCTTCAACAAATAGTTCCAGAAGAAAGTAGACAGCTTGCTGAAATAACAGTCCCTACTGGACCAAATCTGCCATAACTTTTGATAGAAGTGTCCAAATGAGATGTACCACATATCAAAACGAAGCTCTTGAAGAGTACTTTAAGCTCATATAAATAGCTCAATTCTAAAAATGAAGTACGTCAAAAACTGTTCTAAAACAGCGTGTTGTCCTGAACCAGTCTGCACCAATACTAGCTCCATAAGCAATAGACTTCAACCACCAATGTATCCCTCAAGTATGGATACTCATCCAATATTGAATCAGGTCTCCAAGAAGCCTCTTCAGAGGGTAAACCTCTCCATTTAATCAAATATTCCACGATAGAACGTGATCGAAGCTTCTTTTCACGCTGACCTATAACAGCCTCTGGGATGTACTGAACAATACCATCTTCATCAATAGGTGGCAGCTCATCAACTAAATCCACAGGATCACCATAATAGGGCTTGAGCTGACTAACATGGAAGACGTTATGAATCTTTGTAGAAGAGGGAAGCTCTAGTCTGTATGCCAAATCTCCAATCCGCTTAAGGATCCTGTAAGGGCCATAGAATCTGTGGGCAAGCTTATTACTGGATCCATCTTTCAATGTAGAGTACTTGGATTTGGGCACCTTCAACAAAACCAGCTCTCCTTCCTGGAACTCTGAAGGCCTCCTCTTCTCATCAGCATACATCTTCATCTGATCTTGAGCCTTCCTTAGATTCACCTTGCATTGCTGAAGAAGGGTTTGCATTCTTTCCAACTCTTCCTTCCCATGAGGGTTGATCTTTTCATTAAAAATGACTGTGGGTAAGGGCACCTTGTAACCATACAAAGCCTCAAAGGGTGAAACTCCTATGCTTGCATGAGTGGAATTGTTATAAGCAAACTCAGCCAGGTGTAGCCAAGAATCCCATGAGGTTTGGACATCATAGCAAAAATGGCGAAGATAAGTCTCCAACCATTTATTAACTCTCTCTGTCTGTCCATCAATTTGAGGATGATAAGCCGTAGATGGAGCCAACTTAGTACCCATAGATGTAAATACCACTTGCCAAAAGTTACTCATAAACTTTGAGTCCCTATCATGGACAATCACCTGCGGTAATCCATGTAATCTGAAAATATGCTCCATAAACTGGTTGGCCACCTGAGAAGCAGTAAACTGAATTTTTGTTGGGATAAAATGAGCTGCTTTGGTGAGTCTGTCAACCACCACATAAATACTATTCCACCCCTTCTTGGTAGTAGGTAAGCCAGTGATAAAGTCCATAGTAATATGAGTCCATTTACCCGTAGGAATAGGCAATGGCTGCAACAAACCTCCTGGCTTATGGGTGCTATCCTTATTTTGCTGACAAGGCATACAATTCATAACGAAGTCCTTGACATCTTTCCACAGTCCTTTCCAATAAAAGCTCTTACTGATCCTGTCATAAGTCTTGAAAACTCCCAAGTGTCCAGCTAAAGGCGAAGAATGCAACTCCTCCGTAATTTTTCGCTTGAAAGAAGAAGTAGAGGGAATAACAATCTTGCCCTTCCACCAAATAAGACCATTTTTAAGCTGGTAATGTGAGTTTTCTTCCATAAGACCTTGCTGTAATTTCTGAAAGATTTGGCTGAATTCCTCATCTAAGAGGTATGCCTCTTGTAGCTCTTTAATCCAATCACTATGTAATTCTGTCATGGCTGATACTTTGCAGGCCCACATATGAGAGAGAGAATCAGCCACTATGTTATCTTTGCCCCTTGTATGGGTGATGTCAAAGTCATAATTTTGTAATGTTGCTACCCATCGTCGTTGCTTTGGAGTAAGATTTGACTGAGTAAGGAAATACTTGAGTACCCGATGATTACTATGTACTCTGAATCGACTGCCATATAAGTAATGGTGCCATTTCTTGATTGCATGCAGAATAGCCAACATTTCCTGGTCATAAACATTCATGGCCATCTCCTTATTAGTAAGCTTACGGCTTTCAAATGCAATTACTCCATGCTCCTGAAGCAAAATAGTCCCAATGCCACGGCCACTAGCATCACACTGTATAGTAAACTCTTTAGAGATATCCGGGCATACAAGAATAGGAGCAGAGGTAAGTAATTCCTTTAACTGGTTGAAGCTGCTATCTGCAAGAACATCCCAAAAGAAAGCCTCTTTCTTCAACCTGTCAGTTAAAGGGGCTGCAATTGCCGCATAATGCTTTATAAATCTGCGATAGAATGAAGATAGACCAAGAAATCCTCTAAGAGAGGTAGTAGTAGTAGGCGTTGGCCAATCTTTTATGCATTGCATCTTCTTGGGATCAGCCTGTATTCCTTTTTCACTGACTATATGTCCCAAGTATTCCACTTCAGTTTGCATGAAAGAACACTTCTTCTCCTTAGCAAAAAGCCTATGATGTCTCAACACATCAAAAACCTTCCTCGTATGCGACAAATGATCTTGAAAAGTCTTGCTATAGATCAAAATGTCGTCAAAGAATACCAAGACAAACTGAAAGAGGAAAGGTTGCAGAATCTTATTCATCAAGCTTTGAAAGGTAGCTGGAGCGTTTGTAAGGCCGAATGGCATCACCAAGAAATGGTAGAGCCCACGATCAGTCCTAAAAGCAGTCTTGACCTCATCACCCTCTCTCATGCGAATCTGATGATACCCTGATCTCAAATCAATCTTCGTGAAGAATCGAGCCCCCTTAAGCTCATCAAGCAAATCATCTATCGTGGGTATAGGATACCTGTTCTTCACTATTATCTTATTGAGATCCCTGTAGTCAATGCACATTCGGAAAGATCCATCTTTCTTTTGGACTAACAGGACTGGGGATGCATAAGGTGAAGAACTGGGTTCAATAAATCCCATTTCAAGAAGCTCTTTGATTTGCTTGGCTACTTCCTCTCGTTCACATTTTGATAGTCTGTAAGGTGGCTTATTGATTGTCTTTGAGTTGGGTTCCAAATCAATGGGGTGATCCACCGCTCTCTTAGGAGGCAATGAAGTAGGTACTTCAAATAAATCTCTATACTCCTCAAGAAGAGCTCTCAAGGCTGGATGATTTGCTAAATTATTGGGCTGATCTTGTGTTTCTTTGTTCAAATGCAATACAAATATCTGTGAGCACTTTTTGTACTCTTTTTTTAGTTGTTGAATGGTGATAAGCTGAAAATCAGATCTACTAGGGATCCCTTGTAAACGGATGAGCTGTCCATTGGAGAAAAACTCCATATATAACTGTGAGAAATCCATAGTAATCCTGCCTAAGGTCATCAACTAATCACAACCAAGTACAATATCTATGGGCCCCATTTCCAAAGTTATCAGGTTTACTTTGACTTCAAAATTTTCAGCCATCTACAAAGAAACCTGTGGGCAATCTGCGTACTGGTTTCCTCTTCACCATTAGCCACTTGTACTCGAATGGGCTGTTGTAAGTCGGTGGGAATACAATTCAACTTGTACATAATAGATTTATTGACAAAACTGTGAGTACTACCACTATCTATCAAGATGAACACTGACTTTCCACATATGCTTCCCTTCATACGAAGTGTATTAGGGCTCTTAGATCCCGTCCAAGCATCCATAGAGATAGAACAATTAGTGGCAGCAGGCAACTCATTACAAAATCCACCAGGATCAAATGGGATATCACCGCCTGGATCAAAAGGAAAAGAGTCAGATGGATCATAAAAGTACTCCTGTCCACCATCATCCTCGAAATCTTCATTTTCAGCATTGATTGTGACTGCATTAACTTCATCTATGTCATTTTCAAAGTCCTCAAGAACTAGCATACTCTGAATTTTTGGCTTGGCATTTTTGTATACACACTTTGAAGCATGGTCAAGAGTATACTTTTCTCCACACTTGAAGCATAAGCCTTTGTCCTTTCTTTCCTTGTAAAGATCCATGGGAATATTTCTGGAATTTGTATTGGCTGAAGTAGACTTAGGCTTATTGTCACCTTGTTTAAATTCAACCTTTGGACTGTTTGCTGTCCTGAAATTGCTTTGAAGCCTAGAAGCATTAAATGGAAGATAAGTTGGTATCCGTAAGCTCCCACTAGGCATATGATTGCTGCCATAATTGTTACCAACTTGCCCTTGCTTTAAAACAGTCCTTGGCTGTCCATAACTTGGCTGAAATGAAGACTCTTTCTTATACTTCCTTCCATAGCGCTCTGCAAGCTCAATAGCCTTGAAAAGTGAAGTAGGATTCTGCGCCATAACATCAGCTGACAAGGATGGTTCTAAACCATACATGAACTTGTGTAACTTGGCCTCATCACTGATGTTTTCCACATATATGGTCAAGTTGAGGAATTGGTTTGTATATTCTCTTACACTTAGGCTCCTTTGTTCCAAGCCATACCATCTTCATTCTAACTTCTCTTTTTCAAGAGGTGAAACAAAGACTTCAGCCATAAGTGCCTTGAAAGCTTCCCAATTCTCAATAAGTACATTCTCTTTCTTAATATACCTCCACCAAGTGTGAGCAAATCCTTTTAAGTGGAGGGAGGCAAAGTGTATCTTCATATCATCAGTTTTAGGAAATATGTCGAAATAAGACTCCATCTTAGAGGTCCATTCCTCTAATTCTGATGGTGAAGATGACTGGCCATTGAATTTGGATAAAACAATTTTGTCCTTGAATTCTCTATCATGGAAGGGTTGCTGTCCCAAAACTGGCTGATCGGGATTTCTAAGTACAGAACCCCCAAATTGAGATTGAAATCTTCCAACAGGTGGCTGAGAATTACCATGTAATCTTCCTATTGGTAAAGCACCCCTAGAATTCTGAGTATGCAGTCCAAAAGTTTGGGTATTGGCTCCATTCAAACTGCCCAAATAGTCATCGTACCTTTGTGAAGCTTCCCCCACTTCATATTGACTATTTGGTATGCCTCTTCTTCCTATGATCCCATCTCCATAACCATTTTGGTTGGATGGCTGAAGTGGGACTTAAGGGTCACTGTTTGAACAAGCCTTCTCATTTGCTTCTTTTGATCCCTTTTGTGACTGCATGAGTTGAGAAAATTGTGCCATAAGTTGAGCATTAGATTCTACCAATTTATCAATGGAAGCATTGGTTCGGTTAGTTGATTCCATCATCTTCTCAACAGTAGACTTCGTTTGATCAAATGATAAAATCATATGCTCCATTGCTGACAAAATAGTCTCATGACATTCCTTATGTCTTAGTTCATGGGCACACAAAGTGTCATTGAGTATACTAATCTCTCCTTGTTGAGGCTCTTCAGGGTTCTCTTGAAGTTTTCTTTCCATCATGGAATCCCTGATTTGTTGTGCATAATCCTCTTGGACCTTATTTTTGCCTTTATGTCCTGCCATACTAGTGCAGTCCTGCAGTACCCCCTGTCAGTAAAATGGCTATAACTTTGGCTAGAAAACTCCGATTGCAAAACTTTTTTGTGCGAATCGAAGCTAACAATGCCCTCTTCGAGATGAGCTATAGCACGCTATAACAAGTTTAGGACAGAAAATTCTGTAATTGAATTTCAGAGTCTGAACTATCCAGTCCTGCACCCTGTTTAGACCTGTAAGTGCCCTGTTTTGACCCTGTAATGCAAGAGAGTAACCTCAAATGGCTACCAAACCCTGCAAAGGGGTATATAGGACCTGTGGATACCCTGTAATACTTACACCTGTGCTTCAGTAACCAAGGGTGTACCTGAATCCACCTGTAAATACCTTGTGGGTAACCTGTAAATTCCCTGTTTTACCCTATTTCAATCCAATAGGTACTTGAGTCGTTGGAAAGTCTTCAATCTTTAATTCTCCACTCGCTGTACCTGTGTGAGGGATAAAACGGCAGGACGGGCTCCCTACACGGGCTCCGAATCACCAGGAGGTGGGCAAAGTTCCCCCCGGGTCGGTTGGTTGCACCCCTTCGGGATCTTTGATAGTGAGGGAGGGTCACCTCTCTTTTGTCCCACTATCTCCCCCGGCATCCACCTTTTTCCTCGGTGGGAATATCAACATGGCAGAGGCTAGTGTGCTAAGCAATCAGCATGATATGCAATTCCAAAAATATTCATTCAGCCTTTCATGAGATGCAATTGATTGAGATAAGAGAACTTGAGATGGGAGAAGGGTTTTACCTATGCAATTCAGTGACTCACTGATTGCTAGTACTTACCCTTTTACAATATTTCAGCTTGGGTGAGAAAAATTTCAACAAAACAGACCAAGGTTATGCATCAAGCTGATCAAATGTTACCTAAGATGAGTAATGGTTTTGAATCAAAAGGAATTCAATGAAATAGGCTGAGATTGAAGGAAATTAATACTATTCTTTGATCTATTGATCAATCCAGTGAATTAATTGATCAATAACCTCTTCTCAACAAGTGGAAAAGCCATTAGCAATAGGATTATTGAGAGATTTCAGAGATTAGCAAAAGAAAATACCTCCATTAAGCTTGAAAATGATGATGGATATCAGCTTTAACCCGGTTGATGCAAGAGTTCTTCATAATCCACCATAAATCCAACATAAAGCTTGAAATCTCCATGAAATCAGTCCATACATGCTTCAATATGATGAAATCCTTGAAAGATCAATACTCCAGCCTTGCTTGAATACTTGAACTTCAAAGATTCAAGCTCCTTGATGAAAAGCCCCAAAATAATCCTTCCATTTGAGCTTCACTGACATGCACGGGCTGAAATCTCTTCAATGTCTTCAATCTTGAAGTCTATCCAGCTTGTATTCAGCTTTAGAGAAGCCTTGAAGGTCGAGGAAGTCCAAAATTTTGAGAAATTTGAGCTTCCATGTCTGTGGCTATGGCTGCCCTGCTGTGTATTAGGGTTTGAACAGAGGAATGGCTTATCAGAATGCTTCAGAGACTGAAGATTATTGCCAATTAGTGCTTGATGAAGCCTTCAAGAGCTGTGGTCAATGGCTGAGGTTGTGGAGCAAGCTGAGCAGGGAGTAGAGACCAGGGAATTCAACGCATTTTTCGGCGCATTTTTCGGGCTATTCTAGGGCTGATACTCCTCAACAATGATCAAGATTGGTAATCCTCTTGTAGCTCATGCAACAAAGATTCTTTGCCCCATGCTTTGACAGAGAGATAAGTTCAATAGAGAGAGATATTTGAGACTTTCTTGACATCCACCATGAAAGCTTCAGCCAAAAGCTTGAAGGAGAGAGAAGAGAAGCTCTCTTTTGAAAAGTAACTGTAGTTTAGTTTGTAACTAAGCCCGGTTAACCATTCTTTACCCTAGTTACCTCCATTTTTGCATGAAATGTGATGACATCCAGCCATTTAAGCTCTTATCCGCCATATCTAACCTTGGATATCTCCAGATGTAGTCATTTGCTAACTGTAGTTGTCCTGCAGCACTCCACTAGTCACTGTCTTGTACCATTTTTGTCTGAATTTGGTTTTGAAATAGGAAAATGAGAGTGAAAATGGAAGAAAATAATGGATCAAAGACTGAAGCTCTGATACCACTTGTCAGAGAGAGAACTAGGGAGAGAGAAAGAGGAGAGAGAAAGACTGCAGGAAGAGAGAGAATAAGAGTGACGAGGAGAGAGAAAGACTAGAATTGGAGAGAGAAAGACAGGAAAGATGAAGAAGCCATGGAAGCTTGGAGCAAGAAGGGAGAGAAAGATTGTAAATGTATTGATATGTCAAAAAGATGTGAAAAATTACAACTTCTCTCCTTATATACCAGTGTCAATGTGACATAGCATATTATTAGCATTCTAACTATTCCCAACTTCTTACATTCATGTACTTCTAGTACTTGGTGTTTTTACATGAGGAAAACCATATTCATCATCCATGGATTCATCCTTTGAAATTTCAGCCATAGGCCTCTTGCCTTTTGCAATTTCCGCACTCTTTTGTGAACTTCTCAACCTGCCACTCCATGGACTATAGCTACCACTGCTTTTTGCATTCTCCTCAGGTCTAGACATATCTTCTAAGTGTGGATTTCCAAGCTTACCATTTGCTGAAATTTTCTTCCCATGAGCATCATCATCACTACTCTCATAGGAATCCAAGTCCATTGCAATCTTGGGCTTGTACAATGATTCATACTCACTGAATCTGACATCCTTGCTAATGTAAACTTCCTTAGTTCACTGGATTATAGCATTTGTAACCCTTCTTCTCATCAGGGTATCCAAGAAAGATGAATTTTATAGCCTTTGGTTCCATCTTCTTCCTCAAATCATCAAGAACATGAACATAACAAACACATCCAAAAACCTTGAAGTAGGCAATAGTGGGTGTCCTACCATACATCTTCTCATATGGTGATACATGATGAGTCAATGCTATAGGTGTCTTGTTCATGATATGTATTATAGTATTCATTGCCTCTACCCAATATGTCAAATGCATATTCATTTGGTTCATCATTGCCCTAGCAATCTCTGCAATGATACAATTCTTCCTTTCTGCCACACCATTTTGTTGAGGTGTGTACCTGCATGTCACCTATCTTTTGATTCCATGATCTCTCAAAAATCTAAAATTTCAAATAACATGTACTCTCCTCCATTATCAGACCTCAAGCATTTTATGTAACAACCAAAATGTTTTACAACCATAGCTTTAAACTCCAAAAATCTTTCAAAGGCTTCACTTTTATGTTACATGAAATACACCCAAGTCATTCTGCTAAAGTCATCAATAAAGGTGATATAGAACCTGCATCTCCCACTCAATGAAACATTTTGACATGGACCCCAAATATCAAAATGCACAATTTCAAAAGGATAATGGCTGATTCTTCCTCTGTTTGGAAATGGTAATCTAGCTTGCTTGACAAATTGACAAGCCTCACATACATGATCATAATTAACATAATCAAAATGGGGCAAACCATGAACCACCTATTTAGTTTGCATTTGTTTTAGTCTTTGAAGGTTTACATGTCCAATTCTCCTATGCCATAATTCAACATCCTTATCTTGACCATGCTCACTTTCAATATACATAGAATTCTAAATGACGGGAGTACTTGTATCCAGGGCAAATAACCTACCTTTCTTCTTCCCTTTTGCAATAAATCTGCTAGGCCTTCCATTTTTGAAATTCCTCAATGAAACATCCATATCTATTGAATCTCACCTGCATTCCTTGGTCTACCATTTGACCACCAACTGGTGTTAAGTTAGTAGTGATTTTAGGTACATAAAGTACATCCCTAAGCTTATTTTCAACTCCATCTCTAGTGACAAGTGACACACTAACAATATGAGTAATTTTATGTAAAGTGTCATCCCTAGTAGCCACATATTCTTCATTCTACATTTGTTGCTTTGTATGAAACCACTCAACATGATGGGCCATGTGATTTATAGCCCCTCAATCCAAAAACCAATCATCTTCACTGGGAGGGTGTGTCATGCTCCCTAGTACATGTTCCATGGCCTCTAGCAGAGCCACCTCTAGATCCATAACTTGCACCTCTATAACCACCTACATAATGGTTATATTGAGTCCTTCCTCGACCCCTAGACATAACGTTTTTCTTGTGATAACATTCTCTTTCAAAATGTCCATACTACCTGTTAACCCCAAGTCACGATGTTGGCAGAAAAAGGAAGGAAAAAGCAGAAAAAAACATGGAAAAAGAGCAAAGACACGTAGGCGACCTCCAAAGCTAAGATGGGGCAAAAAGCACAATTTTAAATGAAAGGCACCTCAAAAAACTTGGAAAACTCTTGTAAAAGAGCACCAAGCTCCCTCCTGTGCCAATTGTAAAATATTAAACGGGTGTAGGCTAGAGGCATGAAGCAAGAAAAGGGAATTAGAAAAAGGGACCTTGCCACAATGGCCGGTCATGTAAAAAGGGATGGGCGTCCATGGGGTTTTTAGGG